>NW_022196898.1:81280615-81304616 GCF_008632895.1 Mastomys coucha
ACCTCGGCCCTTTTAAGGTTCTGAGCCCCAGTGTAGGGGAATGCCAGGGCCAGAAATTGGGAGCGGGTGGGGTGGCAGGCATGGGGAAGGGGAGGCAACAAGGATTTGGTTTTGTTGTTTTTGTTTGTTTCTTTGTTTTTTGGAGGGGAAACTGGGAATGGAGAAATTCGCAAGTAAATAAAGAAAATATCTAAAATAAAAAAAAAGAATTCTCAATAAAGTTAAATATTCAGTAATAGTTGTTTTCCAAATGCATGAGAATTGATGGGTACATTCTAACCTCATGAAGGTTGATATAAGTTGAATGTGGTGGTTTATATCAGAAATACAAGCATTTTGGAAGCAGAGGCAGACAGAAATTCAGTTTAAGACTTGCCTATTTTTTGTAGTGAGACCATGCTTAAAAGACACTGCATGTGAGGGAGATCACAAGTAATAATAATGCATTAGGCACTTAGATTAAAAGAAGTATCAAATATTTTCTGGTACAGGGGATATAATAATGATGATAGTGTTTTTTCATTTTTTCTCTGGCTGTGCTGAGCCCTACATTCTCCTCCCACAGGGGAAAGTCAACTGCATGATTTGTCATGTTAGAGGACCTTGTTCACACTCTCCCGTAAAATAATAAAAAAATGAAGTATCAAAGTGAAGATAATCTGAAGCTGCCAATCGCTTACATCTTTGGGCATGGAGACATTGATCTGGAGCTCCCTAGAAACTTGATCCCTATCAACTACCACTCTTGTGTATGTACTCCACACACTCCTAGAGATGAAAAATAGTCACCAGTCTCACCCAGCTACAAAATCTTTGGGTTACAATAATTTTCCTGCCTCCAAGATATACCTATTGGTGAAACAACGGAGTGCATATAATAGGAGCAACCAATAACTTTTTATTTGGATTAACTGACAACTGATGGAGCCCATATCTGATACTGTCACGGAGGACAAGAACATGGGACTAGATAGACTGTGGTCTATAGAGGAAAACTTGCTACTGTATTGTGTAATAAAACAAGTCCTAAATGGCATATTGCTGTATCAATAGAGCTGTCTGCTGCCCAACCCTCATCAGAGAAGCTTCCTCTTAGAGTAGATGGCAACTAACAAAGATGTCCACAACGAGATAATATGCAAAGAGTGAGAGACTTTGGAGCATCAGCCTTAAATGAGCTGTCTGTATCACACTCAGGGCTTAGGGAATCTATGCGAAAGAAGAGACAAGATTGAAAGAGCCAGAAGTGGTGGATGACTCAAAGGAAACTTCGTTCCAGACACAACAGTGCTGATGCACATATTAACTCACAAAGACTGTGATAGCATACATAAGAGTTACAAAAGCTAAAGCCAGACAGAATCTCAATACTGAGAAGGGAAAGCTGGGCACAAATCCTCACCTCAGCCAGGAAGTTATTTGTAATTGATAAGTATTTGGTGTGCGTGGGGGGAGGGGATGAGTTTTCTTTAGTGGAGTGACACTGTTTATATCAACACTCCAGGGTATGCCTCATGCTCAGGAGTAGTTGGACAAGAAAAGTTAGACTCCATTTGTATGATGTTTGCCTGTACATAAACATAGTTTTTTTTAAAATGAATGATGGTAAGTTAGGTAAGGAGGCCATGGGAAGAGTTGGGGAAGGGAAAATAATATGATTGAAATAAATTATATTAAAAACTTTAAAGAATTTTAAATGAATGAAGATAAAATGATAAAACTTTCACTCCTGAGAATGTATAACTATTCCAAATAGACCTGATGGCTATTTCATCTCAAATATACAAGACAAATAAGAGTCAAATACAGAGAAAAACAAGTCTATTGTCAAAAGAAATTTAAACACCTCTATTAATAGGTGACATTGTTTAATCCAAAGAGCTGAGCAGGCCTTTTGAGTAAACTAAGACAGAACTCTATATTCAATGATTATAGAATAACAATTTTCAAGCACTATTTCTTTTTTGGAAATTTGAAAACAGAGCTGTAATAAAAATAAGAACATTTACATCAACTTGTTATGTGCAAAACTCTGAGAAGTTGATGGTTACAGGTAGATGTGAGAGAAGAGGGGCTGGTTGGAGAGGTGACTTTGTAAGCATAGAGGGAGGAAGCCATATCAATCCATGGGAGCTTTTATATGATACAGAATTGACACCTGTGGAAAGTTGAAGAAAGGGAAGAAACATTGGTAGAGAAAGAATATCAGTGTTGGGTAGCTCTGAGAAAGTGTGATCTATACTTCTGTGAACTACCAAATTAACACTCCTCGTGGAGCGTCACAGTGTGGCCTTTATAAGTTCCTCTTTGAGCTCAGTTTGTCAGGAGCAGCTAAGAGCAAGGATCTGGTGACTGTCACAGGAAGTAAAAGAGAGAAGTGCTAGAGGTTGCCAAATAAATGTGCCGTCACAGCAAAAATCTCTTGCTGGAGATCTGGGCAGCAAACCTCTGTGGCCTCGACTGAGCACATGTACTGCAGCATTTATAGTCTAGAACTCAGTACTGCTTAACAGGGTATGTGGGGAGCCACAGCTGCCACCCTATATACATATATTTTGAACACCTGGTTTCCGGCCAGAGCAGAGAGCATTGATAATCAAGCCCTTAGTTGGAGAAGCTGAGTACCTCTAGTTTGTGATGCAAGCTGGCATGAATTCCCGCAGCCTATTATGCTTTGCCACATAGCTGATGCTGATTGGGACCAGGGAAAGTATTTAACCCACAAGGGCTGGGGGCTGGAGAGAGACTGGAAAGAGAGTGAGTAAGTTTGTGGAGATAGAAGTAAGTATGTAGAATTAGGGCTGGTGATGGATTAGAGGTAAGATATAGATTTAGAAAAGTAAGTATGTAGAGATAGTAAGTATGTAGAATTAGGGCTGGTGATGGGTTAGAAGAGTAAGTATGAGCAATAGGAGTAAGTTGTAAGGATAGATGTAAGATGTAAGAATTAGGAATAAGTATGTAGGAATTAGGAGTAAGAATAGAAATAGAAGTAAGTAAGATGTAAGTAGTAAGATGTAAGAAGTAAGATAGAAATAAGATGTAACAAGCAAGATCACAAGGATCCTAATAAAACTGCATGGGGAAGAGCTCGTTGTTTGCCTCCTTACTTCCACTGGATGGGTAAGGCGGCCGACAGAGGTATATGATGGTAAGTACTTGGAGGCTGTGATAGTGGATTTTGTGTTCATTATAAGAACTTAAAAAAAGTAAGTAGGATCAATGAGAAGAAAATATGGAAAGGAAAATAATGGAGATAACAATATAAATTGATGTCTTATAAAGCATGAAGACTACCGTTAGAAACGGTTTGTTAAAAAATTTTGTAAGGTATAAGAACTAATGGCAAATTAATCATGAAATAAAGAATAAAATGTTAAGTATAAAATATTTTAAGTATAAAATGTGCATAGTTATAATGATGATTTAAAATATTAAAACAAAGCCAGAAGAGCTGAATAGTTCTTATAATAAATCAAATATCAATATATTTTAAGAGATTGTGCTTTGCATTACAAAGTTACATTTTTAAAGAATATTGTGAATATTAAATATAGATTTAGTCAAATGTGCCCTATGCCTTGTTACTTCTAACAGATTTTAATTGATCCACTAGTATTTCTAGCATGTTTGCTGATCAAGTGACAGATGGATTAGATCTCTAGCAGACTGGTGTGGTGCATGGTAGTAGGAACACGGAATTTGTTTTTGTTGAATTTGCTTTGGATACAGAGAGATTTTCATCAATTTAGAGTGGAATTTATTTTGGTTACAAAGGACTTCATAGTAAGTGAGCTTTAAGTCCTTCAGAGACGTAATGCACTAAGAACTGAGTTCAGTCATTCTATGAACTATGTCTGACTTTCCATTTCTCCTGGCTACTCTAATTACTGCCTAGACTACTTTTTACAAGAGCCCCACCTTGGTGCTAATATCTGTTCTGGCATTCGCTGGGTCCCCCTCTGCCAGGATGATGTAATTTCCTGATGGGTAAGGCCATTGTCTTTTTCAACACAACCACTGCTTTCCAGGATCTTCACAATGCCAAAACCACCCCATGGTCAAGGTGAAAATGTATCTCTATAGACATTGTATTTTTTGAAAGAGCTCAAAAGCTCTGTTTTTATTTCCAGTGTTGCAAAGTATTCTTAGTTGAGAAATGATTTCAGCCTAATACTTTTTTTATATGATATATTTTCACCATATTTACCTTTTAGTTCTTCACCTAACTTCTACATAAATCCATTCCCAGATCCCTACTTCTGTTCCCAATTTATGTGCTCCCTCTCTCTCCCTCCCTCCCTCTCTCCCTCTCTCTCTCTCCCTCCTTCTCTCTCTCTCTGTCTCTGTCTCTCTGTCTCTCTGTCTCTCTGTCTCTCTCTGTCTCTCTCTGTCTCTGTCTCTCTCTCTCTCTCTCTCTCTCTCTCTCTCCTTTTTAAAAGGACCCATGAAGTCCAATTTGTGCTGGATGTGGGGCCATCTGGTGGAGTATGGTTATCTGCCAAGGTCCACAACCTTAAAGAAAACATTCTTTCTAACTTAGAAGCCATCACCTGTTCAGAGCTCTTTAGTAAAGAGTAGGGGCAATGATGAGCATAAAGGGAGGAGGGTAAATTTCCTGCGAAAGGCATAGAAAATATTTTAATAAAGTTTTAGACAAAATTTCCCAGATCTTAGGGAATAAAAGTCTATTCAGATATAAGAGGCATGGAGAATAACAAAATAAGCCCACACATAATACTATAGTTAAAGCTATATTATTATTATGATGATGATGATGATGATGATGATGATGATGATGATGATGATGATGATGATGATGGAAGTATGTTGAAAGCTGCAAAAGAGAAAAGTCACACCCAAAGGCAAGTCTGCTGGGGTTCAAGTTTGTCAACACAGGATTGGAGTTCTCAACTGGAAGCAGGGATATCTGGAAGGTGCATAATAAATATACACAGACTATTTTTTTGTGTGTATATAAGTTGACAGGCAATTTTTCAAGGCTTAAAGTTTCTCTCCTTTCTCTCATTTTCTGCTCTCTTTCTCTCTTGCTCACTTGCCCGCAACTTGAGGCTGCACACACTCTGTATTTTCCTGTGTACTCTGCTTTTCTCTCGTGTGCTTTGCTTTTCTTGAAGGCTCACACTCATACACACCTCTGTGCATACCCTTCACTCCGACACACACTTTTCAGAGACATCTCGCATACACACCACATGCACTCTCCTTTCACTCACATGCACTCACTCCATACATACCTCACATTCTCTCTTCACTCACTCTTCACATGCTCTTCTCATGCTCACTCTCACTCGTCATTCACTCTCTACATTCACCTCACAGACTCCTCACTCGCTCTCTACTCACTCTCCACATTCATTCTCTCCATGCTCTCTACTCACTCTCCACATTTGCTCTCTACATGTTCTCTAGTCTTTTTCTCGCCCCAGTCCTTTATTGATACTCCAAAAGCAGATAAAAAAGGCATTGCATAATCACTGCCAAATCAAATTCAAAAGAATAACCACGTCCCACAAAGAATCAAGAATTACAATTGTTCCCCAAAGTTTCAGGCTTCCCTATTCCCAGGCCTATAACCAACATAATAATAATTGCAAACTTATCATTACTTAAACTTTAACTTATTATACTTCAGAGCTCAGAGCTCCGAGGCCAGCCACTAGCATTTTCCTGTGAAGCTCTAATGATAAATGACATGGGCAAAGTTGCCAGGCAGTGGCAAGAGAGAATCAAGTTAACCCTTAATAGTTCCACTAGCTTTCTGCATCTGCACATTCCACACAATGACTCTCCTAAGAGTCCCAGTGTTTTGACTTAATTTTACTAATATAAGATTTTACATATTCTATACTTGCTTATCGAGGAACCACTCTCAAATGTTGTGCAACTTATTTCATAATTTCAATCATTTTTTATTTCTTGGAGTCTTAATGTTGGCTCTATTTAATTTTCTAATAGTTTCATCAAACTTTCTTTGCAAGTCAAGCATTAATCTGGAACTACCATTGTGCAGTTATTACATTGTCTCCAAGATGGGAACACACAGCATGCACCTGGGCCATTAGGACTGTGCTGTGCTGTGCCCCATGCCTCAATTTTTTAATTGTTTAAGAATCATTACATCAAGGAAAACCTAGTTTCACAGAATTTACCAGAGCAGAATTAAGAAGTAAGAAAGTCAGATGAAATAGAATAATTATGCACACCAAGGCCAACTGAAAAGCAGTCACGCATAACTGAAATTTATACAGCCATTGTCCAGGGCTAAGGTTAGGAGAAATGGGAATGACTTTTTTACAAAGAGCTGTCTTGGTTATTGAAATTTCTCCATCCTAGCCTACTGCAGGCAGTCCCTTACTTCAGATGGTGGATCCCCTTACTTCAGACGTGTCTCCTGCTTCTCAGGATCCCAGATGTCATCCTTTTCTACAAGGAGCTGCCTTGGGCTTCTGAGATGTATATCTCCATCCCGGCCCACTGCAGGCAGTTCCTGTCATTGTATGCTGTCCCCAGGATTCAAGGTTCCCTATTCCCAGGTCTATAGCCAACATAATAATAATTGCAAACTTATCATTATTTAAACTTTAACTTATTATGCTTCAGAGCTCAGAGTTCTGATACCAGCTACTTGCATTTTCTTGTGATGCTCTAATGATAAATGACATGGGCAAAGCTGCCTGGCAGTAGACAAAAAGAATCAAGTTAACCCTTAACTCAATAGTTCCACTAGCTTTCTGCTTCTGCACTTTGCTCACAATGAGTCCCTAACTGCACTCCTAAGAGTCCCAGTGTTTTGACTTGGTTTTACTAGTATAAGATTTTGTATACTTTATACTTGCTTATCCAGGAACCACTCTCAAATGTTGTACAAAACTTATTTTATAACTTTAATAGTTTTTTTTCCTTTCTAGGTGTCCCAATGTTGGCTCTAATTCATTTTCTAATAATTTCATCAAACTTTCTTTGCAAGTCAAGCATTAATCTGGAACTACAATTGTGCAGTTATTACATTGTCTCCAAGATGGGAACACACAGCATGCACCTGGGCCATTAGGACTGTGCTGTGCTGTGCCCCATGCCTCAATTTTTTAATTGTTTAAGAATCATTACATCAAGGAAAACCTAGTTTCACAGAATTCACCAGAGCAGAAGGAGAAAGAAGTAAGAAAGTCAGATATAATAGAATAATTATGCACACAAAGGTCAACTGAAAAGCAGTTACACACAAATGAAATCTATATAGCCATTGTCCAGGCCTAAGGATAGGAGAAATGGGAATAACTGTCATTACAAAGAGCTACAGCAGGGTACTGAGATGTCTCCATTTTGACCTACTGTAGGAAGTCACCTATTTCAGATGGTGGGTCCCCTGGAGGGATGTGTCTCCTGCTTCTCAGGGTCCTAGACGCCATCCTTTTCTACAAGGAGATGTCTCCATCCCAGCCTACTGCAGGCAGTCTCTGTCATTGTATGCTGTCCCCAGCACAAGTCCATGAAAATAATTGCTGACTTTTCAGTAGAACTACAAGAACAATAAAGGCTTGAGCCAATGACTTTGATATTCTGATAGATCATAATTGTCAAAGTAATTTAATATGTAGCAAATTGTCATATTGACAATGAAAACAACCTTTTCATTATTTAACATTTACTAAACAATCTCTTGGTTCTTCATAGATATCAGTTGTCTTTGGACTAGGAGGTCAACCAGATTTTGTTTCTTACATCTATACTGATGTTTTCTTACTGAGTCTAACGTCTCATGCCATTTTCTCTAGATACGTTTTCTCCGAGTGTTCATTAGACTTTTGTAAACACATTTCTGATAAGATATACGTCAGGCTCAGTAGGAACAATTTCCCCTGAATTTTAGATTTTTTTTTTAAAGTTCTTTCTTTTACTTTTCTTTTTTATCTTAAGTCCCTCCCTTTTTCATCACTCAACTGGAATATATTCCAGGTTGTGAAGGTTTGAATGAAAATGGCCTCCAGGCTCACTGGGAATGGTATTATTTAAAAGGATTAGGGCAAGTGGCCTTGGTGAAATAGTTGTGTCCTTGAGGAGGAGGTGTGTCCCTGAGGGTGGGCTTTAGATTTGAGAAGCCCAAGCCAGGCCTAGTGTCTCTCTCTTCCAGATGCCTGCTGATCCAAATGTAGAACTTTCAGCTCATTTTGTAGCAGCACCATGTCTGCCTCAATTTTGCCTTGTATCCTGCCATGATGACAATGGACTAAACCTCTGAAACTGTAAGCTACCCCTAACTAAAATTAAATGTTCTCCTTTATAGGAGTTGCCTTGGTCATGGTGTCTCTTCACAGCAATAGAACTCTGACTAAGACTCATAAATCTAAGAATTCATCAAACGATGAAACAGAAGAAGAATCTAATACTAAATATCACTTGTGAAAAAAACATTTGAAGATCTTTTTTAATAAACTTTTCATAAAATATCACAAAAGTGAATGCAAATAAGCAAAACGGAAATATATCTAGTCAATATATATATATATATATATATATATATATATATATATATATGTATAAAATCTTTTCCTGTTTTAGCAGACACTCGACTCTACTTTATCTCATGTATTCAATGAAAAAAGGTCACCCATAGCTAATGGAAATCATGCCCCAAAGGAGAAAATGATAGTGATTACAAAGCACATCTGAGTTTCTTCCTGTCTGTTTGGAGGAAGACAGACCACCTGAAGGTTACAGCAATGTCTGTAGGAAGCAAATTGCATTTCTAGGCAGTCAGGAAATGCCTCTCAAATTTTCATTACTTGTGTGCCCATACTATCATTATTTTCCTCCAAATTAATGAAATAACTATTTTCAGGTAACAATGCAAGAAGAGGTGGAATGGATAATTATTAATCTTTTGGTTACTTTCTCACTGTTTTATGATTCTTTTCTATTCATCCCATCTTACATTGAGTCTAACTTACTCAATATCATGTTGGCTATTTAGTATATAAAAAGCTATATTTCTCTGGAGAATGAAAAAGAACATGGCTTAATTCCTGCCTTGAGGATCTACTGGGAGGGAATTTTTGTTCATTTTTTTAAACAATGATTTATTAGGAATAGCAACATAAAAGGCAAAAGCCAAATGATGCTTAAGAACTGTTTTTATTATTTTTCTTTCTTTCTTGTTTCTTTTTTTGTTTTTTGTTTTTGTTTTTGTTTTTTTGAGACAGAGTTTCTATGTATAGCCCTGGCTATCCTGGAACTCATTATGTACACCAGGCTGACCTCAAACTCAGAAATCTGCCTGCCACTAACTCCCAAGTGCTGGTATTAAAGGCATGTGCCACCATTGCCCGGCTTTTTCTTTCTACATCTACCTTCCTTCCTTCTTCCCTGACCTCATCTTTGCCTCTCTTTTCCTTTCTTTTTTGAGACAGGGTCTTATTCTGAGCCCTGGCTGGCTGTAAATTTGCAGTCCTCCTCCTGCATACTTTTACGAGATGGAATTACTCTTGTGCACTAATATGCCCAGAAAAATGCTGATCAATTTTTTTACAGATGGTAACCTTCTTGGTAGAGCTGAAGGCGGGACCTGCATCAGAAAGATTTGAAGGTTTCTGATCAGAGGCTTGGGGACAGGGGAGAAGAAAAGGATGACATGAAGCACACTTTGGAGAATACTGATGTAAAACAACTAGCACTTGGTTGACTTGAGGAGGTTGAGGGATGACTGAGGACTGACACAGAAAAGGCCTTGGTCTGCCTGTCGTAGAGAGCACAGCCACATCCTGCTGTCCTCCATGAGCCCTGACCAGTCTCAACAATACTTTATCATCTTTCTTCCGTGTTACTTAAAGAAGGTAAGTGATACTTATGGGCATTGGGGATTGAACAGCATTTTAGGATTGTTCTTACTCATTTCCTAAATGGTGTTGCTGCTTTTTATAGACTGATCATGTAAGAAAGTTCTACTGAAGCAAAGATCAGTGGGAATTAGCATCTCATTCTGCACTTAGATGTATTATTAAGGACTAAGATGATGAGCAATGGTGGAGATAACAAACATGAAAAATGTAGATAAAATGGATAAATATACCAGAAAGATACCAAATTTGATTCAAGAAGAGCCCTAATATGTGTAGAAATTAAGCCAGTATTTTAAAATCTTCTCACCAAGCAAATACCAAGTCTAAATGATTTTTACATGAGTTCTACCAAATGTTCAAGATTCAAATACGTGATCATTCAAACACATAGAAAATTCTTAAGAAAGTATAAAATGGCAAGACATCATTTTATTTTGGAAGCCCACAGGTGTGTGTGCTATATGCAACATATATATGTATCACGTAGTACTTTTATTAAATATATCCATCCTTTATGGAGCCCAAACCAGAGAAAGAAGAGAAGAGAAAACATAGGAGCTCTGTCTTTCATGAATATAGATGTTACAACTCATCATTATCACACATAGAAATGTATGAATCTCATAAGCATAAGTATAAACAAACTCAAAATTTTCTCTTTTTCTGAGATAGTCCTGGTTGGCCTAAAACTCAGAATGTAGATGAGACTGGCCTAAAACACACAGAGATTTTCTTTTTTATCTTTGCCTTCTGAGTGCTAGAATTCTAGACACTAGACATTACTTCTAGCTAATCCTGGTAGGAAGTTAAGGAAATGCAATCTGAGGGTACTTGGAAGATTCATTATTCTAAGTAATTGCCTCTTTCTTAAGTTTGGTGGTAACTTTGCAAAGTTATTCTTGTGCCATTGGATAGGCATAGATACAGTTGCAAAAGACCTTTGAAATAGGCAATCCTTGTTTCTTCAAACCAGGTTGAGAGTTTCCCATGCTCTATATAAAGAAAGCAGCACTACCAATGTACAGATGGCCAGAGTTGGTGGAAGATTGGAGACCTAAGGAGTAACGGTTATAGTCAATGAGCTACTTCTGAGTATGTATTGAAATTACTTGGAGAACTGTCAAGAATCTTCAGATGTTCCTCAGGCAAATTGGTTACAATCTCTAGGAGCAGAACTCATGTACAAATACTTTTGAAATTCTTCACATAATTATTATGCACCAATAAGGCTAAGAAACCTGCTGTCAATCATGGCTTATTATTAAAATAATCTGGGAGAGGCAGCCAGTCGCACAAACCCAGAGGAAGCTCCACTCCCAGGTGCTCTAACACACCCAGGATCAGAGGTGAGGAGGACACAACATCTGTCCCAACCCTGGAAGTAACTGAGACCAACAGGACCCAGGCACACAGGAACTCCAGCAGCCCAGTGACACAGGTTCTTTCCCATTTGTCTGAGCCAGTGCCCTAAGCAGAAATTGGGTCCAGATTTTGCAGCCAGTCCCACAGCATCCCCAAGGCACTCTGATACACCCAGGATCAGAGGATGAAAGGTGAGGAGGACACATCCATAGCTGGGACCTGCAGGACCCAGTCACACAGGAACTCCACAAGCCCAGGGCTCTGGTTGCTTCCAGTCTGTTTGTGCTGGTCCCCTGAGCAGACCTTGGGTGAAAACTCCACAGCCAGTCCCACAACACCCAGAGGAAGCTCCACTCCCAGGTACCCTAACAAGCCCAGGATCCCAGAATCCCAGAATCCCAGGAACCCAGAGACACCTGAACTCTGAGGAGTTCTGACAACCAGGATCATAGGAAGGACAGATTACAGTCAGATTTAGCCAGGGCAGGTAGCACTAGAGATAACCAGATGGTGGGGGGCAAGCATAAGAAAATAAGCAACACAAACCAAGCTTACTTGTCATCATCAGAACCCAATTCTCCCACCATAGCAAGTCCTGGACACACCATCACACTGGAAAAGCAAGATACAGATCTAAAAATCACTTCTCATGATGATAATACAGGACTTTAAGAAAGACATAAATAACTCCCTCAAAGAAATACAGGAGAACACAGGTAAACAGCTAGAAGCCCTTCAAAAGGAAATACAAAAATCCCTTAAAGAACAACAGGAAAACACAATCAAACAGGTGAAGAAAATGAGCAAAACCATCCAGAATCTAAAAATGAAAATAGAAACAATAAAGAAATCAGAAAGAGAGACAACACTGGAGATACAAAACCTAGGAAAGAAATCAGGAGTCATAGATGCAAGCATCACCAACAGAATACAAGAGAGAGAAGAGAGAATCTCAGGGGCAGAAGACACCTAGAAAACATTGACATAACAGACAAAGAAGATGCAAAAAGCTCTTAACCCAAAACATCCAGGAAATCCAGAACACAATGAGAAGACCAAACCTAAGGATAATAGGTATAGAATATAGTGAAGACTCCCAATGTAATGGGCCAGTAAATATCTTCAACAAAATTATAGAAGAAAATACACATAACCTAAAGAAAGGGATGCCTATGAACATACAAGAAGCCTACAGAACTCCAAATAGACAGGATCAGAAAAGAAATTCCTTCCATCACATAATAATAAAAACACCAAATGCATTAAACAAAGCAAGAATTTTAAAAGCAGTAAAGGAAAAAGATCAAGTAACATGTAAAGACAGGCCTATCAGAATTATGGCAGACTTCTCACCAGAGACTATGAAAGCTAGAAGATCCTGGGCAGATGTCATATAGACCCTAAGAGAACACAAATGCCAGCCCAGTCTACTATACCTAGCAAAACTGTCAATGATCATAGATGGAGAAAACAAGATATTCCATGACAAAACAAAATTTACACAATATCTTTCCACAAATCCAGCCCTACAAAGGATAATAGGTAAAAAAAGTCAACATAAGGAGCAAAACTACACCCTAGAAGAAGCAAGAAACTAATCTTTCAACAAACCCACACAAACCTAATTCCACCTCTTACGACAAAAACAACAGGAAGTGATAATTACATTTTCTTAAATATTTTAATATGATAATTAATATTACCAACATATCCTAATCAATTGAAATCCAAAAATATGAGGAATTAGAAATTTGTTGATTGTCATCCAATGGTCTTCCTAATTTGGTAATCGGAGAAATAGGTCCAATATTGTACAATCTATATATACTTTCAGCTTGTTTGTTTGTGACAGTGTCTTGCTGTGTACCACATAAGGGTCTTGAAATCTTGCTTCTCCTATCTCAGCCTCTCTATTAGTATTATTGTTTAATTCATGTTTATATACTATACTATGGTTTTCAGAACAACTTATATATTTCAAAAGTATTTATATACCCAAAAGAAACATAGATGATTAACTAGGGATGTTGCTTGTAAGAGAATAACAAAGAGTAACACTGAATGATTTGCTAGACATTTGTTACTATTGTACCAAGTTTGAAGAAGAGGACTTTATGAGTTACTCTTTCTCTGAGATGAATGCTTTTCCAAATTATCACAGCCAGTGAACCAGATTCTTACCCTCACCTAATGTCTGTGCCACCCTCCAAGCAGAACCATTTTTCATTGAATCATGAATGACTTTATGGACAGACCATCTTAATACACACACCATTTCTTAAATGAATGTAACCTGTTCTTTGTGGGCTGAGAATAAAGTCACTCAATCAAGTCAAACAGCTTTGACCATAGATGGAAGTCTGTATCCAAAAGTCATGCCTACAATTCATTCCTTGGCACAGCAGAACTGTCAAATCTCAGCCTAGCTATGATGGAGGTAAAAATCCTTTGGTGATGTCAAGGTCATTGAAGTACAGCCTTATTACAATGAAATCCAATGTCTGAAAATTGTTCTTGTTTAGGGCTTGTACCATGCATGGTAAGAGCCAATATTTTAAGCTCTACTAAATACAAAACAAACAAACAAACAAAAAGACTTTATCTATTTATGTTCATTTAAAAATACTAGTAGTGATGTATTATTTTAAAATATACAGTTAATAAGTTTGGGGTTACTTAAAATTTATATTGAGAAAAATGTATGTATTTTCAGTACTGCTGTAGACAAGCATCTACATAAGACTATTAAATTGATTGTTTTATATCAAACAACTTTTAAAATACTCATTTTTATTGTTGTAATATTTTATAAATTTTAAATAATATGATAAAAAATAATCTGGGAGAGCTTTTAAAGTTAATGATGCAGGATTCCTATCAGGAAAGGATATAGTTTGATTGGCTTTGGATGAGAACCATGAGAACCAGTTATCAGGACTTTTGAGAATTCCCAAGATTGAGTGGATATACAGGATTGAAAACCTGTAAATATACATGGTGGTCTGGCCCCAGGGCCCCAGCTGATGGTGGAAACTACAGATTTGCATTGATGACAGCTTTCACAAAGGAAAAGTTTATGTATAACACTCTGCAGTCTTGCCATAGACTTGGAAAAGATGGACATATGGAAGGATGGATGAGATTTGCATCTATTAGCAGCAGGGGATTTAAGGGACAGGTGATGACTGTTAAGCTGAGAAAAATGTGATAAAGAAAAAGAAAATATTGAGATAAGTTTCAGATAAAGAAGTAAGGAAGGGGTGTCTCAGAGGAACAAGAAACTGCAGGAAAGAACTGGTAACGATGTGGAGCATAATCTAAGATTAATTAATTTATTAGGCTGTCTTTGTTGTTTACTGACATGGGTTGATATTACAGCCATTAGTAAAATGACAATGGGTAAGTAGATATTAGAGATATTTATTCTAGATTATGTGGTATTTTAGGGTAAAAGAACAGACCTCAGATCTTACATTGCTGGCATGTAGTAAAAGTGCCTTTGAGGTTCAGACAGATACTTGATCCTCATTTTGTTTTATGATGATGATTTTCATATTTGTAACTCATAAAATCTCCCAGGTTTTAGTTCCCTCTGGAGAGGTCTCAATGTGACTTCATATGAGGCTCGTATCTGGTCCAAACGTCCTCACTGTTGACTCTGAAACTGAGCTGCCTTTTGGGGTATTTCACCTTCATGGACTACTCCCACTATGTCTGGCTCTTGGGGATACAGTGCTGTCTTATTTACACTTCAGCTCGCATCATTCAAAGGTTAGCAAACCAGCCACTACCTTTGGATAATAAATGACAAGAATACTGCAGAAAAGCCAAGGGTATGAAGAAAATATATTCCTGAAGCTCTAGTTTCTGGTTCTGTAACACTTTGAAAAACATGCATTCAGGCTGATTACCTTTCATTCTATGGCTTATTGGGTGCATGCATAAGCTAGAGTTTTACTGCTGTGAACAGACACCATGACCAAGGCAACTCTTATAAGGGCAACATTTAATTGGGGCTGGTTTAGAGGTTTAGAGGTTCAGCCCATTATCATTGATGTGGGAGCATGGCAGCATCCAGTCAGGCATGGTACAGGAGGAGCTGAGAGTTCTACATCTTCATCTGCAGGCCTGCTAGGAGAAAACTGTCTTAGAGGCATCTCAGATTAGAGTCTTGAAGCCCATGTTCACAATGACACACTTCTTCCAACAAGGCCACATCTACTCCAACCAGGCCACACCTACTAATAGTGCTACTCCCTGAGCACATTCAAACCACTACAGTACATTTACCTTTATTTCTTGCTATATGGAGGATTTTTAGGGTACTTGCAACCTATTAAATCTAAATGTTGAATGCACCCAGTCCTGTTTGGTTTCATTTTTCACAACGCAGTGGTGAGAGGTGCTTAATTAGGGAGAGATCATTCTATTGAACGGATACTGGCAAGTGATTTTTGTTCTTTCTTTACCAAAAGTAAAAGTTTATTTGTAATATATATAGTAAATTAGTCAGGTTTTTGTTTGTTTGTTTGTTTGGTTGGTTGGTTTGGTTTTCATGAAAAATATTCCTGACATGAACAACATAAAAGATTTATTTTGAGAAAAGATTTATTTTGACTCGTGGCTTTATAAGTTTTGAACCTGTTGATTCTTGGAAACACATGGTGGAGGAAAGCTGATTGCCTCATGTGAATCACTGAGAGATACAGGAAAGGGCCAATGAAGGACAAATCCTTTAATGCCTACCTCCAATGACATAATGTTTTTAGTAAGACCTTATCTAGCAATAGGTAATTTAATATGAACCTAAGATCAGCCTGTTGATAAAGTCAGTGCCTTCCAGACAAAAATCATTTTCCAATCTTACACCAGATAGGGAGTAGCCCTACAGTTTTGGGTGAATCCTTAATAATAAAGCCATACCATCTATCCATGGTAAGAAAAATGCTCATGTCTCTCTCAAAATATATGTAGTCCATCTCTAAGAGGCTTAATAACCTTGACACTGTATAATTCTCAGAAATCCAAATCTGATATTCTCTGAGGTTTTAGTGGTGAGTCCGTATAAACAATGGAAACTAGTTGAATATTTTCAGTATGATGGATAGATATCCCCATTTCTAAAAGGAGCAACAGGAGCATTCCAACTAGCTAGAACAAAGCTACACCAAAGTATAAGGTCAAGCATTAAATTCTAGCTCCATGCCTAACATCTGGGGTACATGGTGGTATGACATGAGATTCAAAGAATGCACAGCCCTACCTTGGTGTCCTTACCAGTTTCGTCCACACCACCTCTACTATGGGCTGGCTTTACTCATTGCTGTGGCTCTTATCAGTAGAAATTCACTCCCTGGGGTCTCTGCTGTGGCTGAGACTCTGCTTTTACATCTTCAGGCATCACAAAAACAGCCAACGAGGTTGTAAGCCCACTACACATTGTCTACACTCCAGATTTTTGAAACCTTCTGGGAAACTTCCATGATGGCACAACTCTTGTGATCTGCATTCCTATAAAACCAGTATCATGTACATGATAAAAAAAAAAAAACCTTGAATAACTTGAGGTGTTTCCTATTATCTAAAGCAAAAGTTTCCACTTTTGCTTATCTCTTTAGCAACTATACCTTGCTTTGGTCTGACATTAAACACGATCATTTTCTGGACAAATAGCAACAATTTTAAATCCTTCTATACTGACTTTTGCTTTTAGATTCCCACTGTAAATATGGCCCAAAGCAGCCAAGATCATCAATGCAGTAGCCTTAATTGTGTTCTGTCTTAAAATTTCCTCTATTACATTATCCTTTAATTTAATCATCCCCAAAGTCTTAGAGCATAGACAAAGCAAAGGCCAGTCATTTGCCATGATGTAATATGATAAGCCTGTAGTCTAATTCCCAGTAGTCCTTATTTCTATCTGAGGCATCATGAACAGTCAGAACGGCATACATGCCTGTCACCATGATGGTTATTTTTTTTATTTATTGGGTTCTTCTTGTAGAATCTAGGCTTTCTCTAGCCTGTATTTTCAAATCTTTTCAAGTTCTTCCTACAAACTAACCCCAAAGGCTTCTGAATACCATTGCTGCATACTCAGTATATCGTCACAGCAAAGAACCTATTTTTTATGCCAAGTTCCTGGGTTAATCTTCGATTGCTTTGGAAAACATAGGACATACAGTTATTTGCTCCAAATCAGAGATAATCAATTCAGAAGGAGAGCATTTCCATTGGTTCATATTTTCGAAGGCTCCAGTCCACAGTGAATGGGTTCCCCTGTTTCTGGCATTGTACAAGGTGAAGCAAGACGTCACAATGGAGGGCAGGGAAGAAAGAAACTCATCTTGTAGAGGAGAAAGAGAGAGGAATGGGTCAGACCCGGGCGAGGCCTGCCAGAAGCAAGTGCTTGTGCCTTACTTTCTCTACTGAAGAAGAGCAGAATATGAACAGAAACACAACTAAAGATTCAAGGAAAGGATAGATACGTAACTATCTAAATAAGTAGTATTAAGAAATTATTAAAAATGTCACTGATGCATAAAAAATGTCTTAAATAATTTAAGAGTAGTTTAAGATTAAGATTGCATGGGCAAGCACAAATCCCTGACACTATTAATGATACTCTGTTATCAGGACACAGAGAAGCACCAGCTTTAGCGACAGCTGCCTCTCCAGTTGTTGGGGCATCCACATGAAGACTAAGCAGCAGATCTGATTCATATGTGCTGGGGGCCTAGGTCCTACTTGTGTACACTCTTTGGTTGGTGGCTCAGTCTCTGAAAACCCCCAAGGATCCAGGTTAGTTGAATATGTTGGTCTTCCTGTGAAGCTCTGATCTCCTTTGGGACCCTCAATCCTTCCCTCAACTCCTCATTAAGAGCCCCGGAGTTCTGTCCAAAGCTTGGCTGTGGATCTCTGTTTCAGTCAGCTGCTGGGTGGAGTTTCTTAGAGGACAGCTATGCTAGGCTCCTGTCTGTTCCTCTAGCTGGGCTACCTTGTCTGGCCTTGGTGGGAGAGAATGAACCTAACTGTGCAGAAACTTGATGGGCCAGGGTTGGAAGATACCCATTGTGTTCCACCACTCAGAGTAGAAGGGGAGAGGGGAGGGTCTGTGTTGGGGGGAATTGGGATGAAAAATGAATAAATAAATTAATTAATGCAGAATATTTATGATAAAATAAACTTTATAATATATAAGAGAAAAATTAAAGGCATACAGCAAACCATGGAGTGGCAATATAAACTTAATATTCAGTAACTATGATAGAAAGTATTTAAAAAATAAAAAATTCCCATATTCAATAAAATATAATCAAAATAAAAATATTTCACAAGACATAAAATTATGGAGAAGTTTTAAATACTGAGAAAGCATTCAAAGCATGAAGAAGAACTAATTTCATTATTAGGCAAAAGAAAACTCAAGGTAAACAAAAATACTAAATATTGATAAAATGCAGAATCAAAAATAATAAATTCCTTGACATTTATGTACCCAACAATATATATTTCCAGTATAAGGAACTTGAAATTTTATAAAACATTACAATGTACAAATGGTCAGGAGTGGATAAGCAAAACGTTATTCCTGGCAGTTTTTATACAACAGAGAAGCTGGTAGGTCAAACAAATACAAAATAAGTCAGTATTTAGAAAATTAAAAATAACAGAAATGAACATCCAAAATCAGTATGCATTCAGGGAAGAGTCCTAGGCAGTTTTGGTGCTTGACTTATGATACACTTTAAGCTGCACCACTTCCCTGTTTCCTTCTGTGCACGTCAGGGAGTCTGAAAAGACAGTTAGGTGCTCCCCTCTCTTTTGGCAGGTAGTGCAAGGTTAATGCCAGCCAATCATTGGCCAGCTCCTGTGGAGGAAACCTTTCTGAAAGTCCACCCCGCCCCCCATAGACAGTGCACGAGCTAAGCCGTATCTCTTTTCTCTGCTCCTATTATGTGACCAATAAGTGTTATATACCTTAGTCTCATCATCTGAAGCAAATTTATGGCTTGTGGTGGGTGGAGAGTCTAAAATAAGACAGAGAAAATATAATTGAAGAAGAGGAAAAGACATTATTTTCAAACAAACAGAACATTCACAGAAATTAATCACATACTTAGCTACAAAGAGTCTCAGGGAAGTCCAGTAGCACTGTATTACTATACAGGTTAAAGTGGCTTCTGTGACTGCATAAGTTTAAAAGTAGCATATCAGACGGTAGCTTGGATCTTCTCTGCATATGTAGATGCTAATAAATATACAGTATTATGAAGTAGTTACTTAGACATAAATGACCTCGAAATTCAACTTATCAAATTCATTGAGTCAGGATAGGTATAGTTAGAGAAACAAGGATGGCTTCAATACACTTACAAGGACAGTGCGAGCAACTGAGAGATGAGATCATCACATTAACCTGAGAGAGAGAAACATACTCAGCAGGAATGTAAACTTAAATCACAAGGAAGGAAGAGAACATTAGAAAACACTGACCAAACAAAAACAAACAGACAAACAAAAATCAGGAATGGACAATCTCTGGCAAACCGAGCAAGGAAATAAAAGAGGTTAGAAATAAAACGTATTAAAGAAAAAGAAAAATGTCGCCATTTAACAAGCTAATACAGAAAAAATAAAAGCTATAAGCAATATTTTTTTCATTTTTTATTAGATATGTTCTTTATTTACATGTCATATGATATCTCCTTTCCCAGTAAAAACAGGGTCTGCAGAATTGAATGAGTGTAGAAGGGAGAACAGTGTGATTGTGAAAATGTTATCAAATTGAATCTCAGCCAGACCCATCCACAATCAAGTAAAGGCTTCAGAGAGTTCTACCAAATTCCATGGCACAGATTTCCCACCCCCTCCCTTTTTGTAAAGTTTTTCTGTGAAATGAAAAAAGAGACAAATCTAATTAGCTCACACCTGAAAGCAGGTATAAATTTGATTCCCCAGTTGGACAGATATAAGGACAAGGAAAGTGGAAGGGCCTTTGATTGTGAGCATTGTTGCCAAAGTACAAAGAAGTTATCCATTCACAGGAATCAAGTACGCATTTTAACATCATCAAGCTGAACCTGTCTCAGAAGTATAGGGAGAGGCAAACGTAAGAACAGCTATCAGGAGAGTTTAAAACATTAGTTAATCAAAGGATTTATGCTTGGGTAGCAAAGGAACACAACAAAAACAATAATAACTTGAATTTTATTACCAAATTCTACAAACATGAAAAATAAAGTTGTTGTATATAAAACAAATTTATAAAAAATAAATATCGTTCTGTGTCTCCCAGCAACCAATTGGAATACGAAGTGGGAAATATGAGATAAGTCATAGCCAACAATGACAAGACTCAAGAATTAATAAAGAACACCTGAGACCTTTGTGTAAAAAAAATAAATCAGGTCTGTTAAATATTACAAAATACTGTGAAATAAATTAGCAAGTCACGTTCAAGATTGAATGAGACATTCAGCTATATCATAACTGAAGATTTTTCACTCAAGGCTGAAAAGACAAATTAATTGAGGGTGACAAATGGAAGAAGATGTGTACAATATAAAAATATCACAAAATATTAAATCTGGAGTACACAAGGAACATAAGCAGAAGGCGGACAGAGAGATCAACAGGAAAGTGAACACTTCCGAGGGAATTCTGAATGAATAACAAGATAGTGACATGGTGCTATGATACTGTGTTCATGAGGTACTGAAGTTAATTCCGCCTAAGATCTCTCCCATCCTTCCACACATCATTAAGCAGGATTGAAAATGAAATAAAAATCATTGATTAGGTCGGACTCCTCACTATGTAGTTTTCTCTTTGAAAGCACCCCTTCTCCCAAATTCCCAGGGGATGCCCTAATAATCTATGCATCTCTCAGTCCAGCCAAGCTAACAACAAAACTGTGTGTGTAGATTGTGTATTTAAAAGTTAGACAAAACTTAACTGACAGTAGCTGCTGAAATCTATTGAGTTATTCTGTAAACACACAATTAAACAATCATTTGACAATAATCTTGGAAAAGAATTTTCTCATCTCAAGATGCTGATTGCCATTATTTCTCTTAAGGATTGCCTTTCCATTTGAGTTGAATAAAGTAAGGTTCTTAAAGAGGCATATGATCAGAAGAGTAGTTAGAAAGAGCATAATGAGTAAATAAATATGTCTGCGTATCTGTCTGTCTATCCATCTACCCATCCACCCACCCACCCATCCATCCATTCATCCATCCACCCACCCATGTATCCATCCATCCATCCATCCATCCATCCATCCATCCACCCACCCACCCACCTATCCACCCATCCACCCACCCACCCAACCATCCACCCAACCACCCATCCACCCACCCATCCATCCATCCATCCATCCATTTATCCATCCATCCATCGATCGTTCCATCCATCCATCCATCCACCCACCCACCTCTATCTATCTATCTATCTATCTATCTATCTATCTATCTATCTATCTATCTATATTACAAAAACTTATTTTCCAGATAGAATTGTAGATAGATTTGTAGATGTTTATTGTATAGTAATATGACTATAGGTTATAATAATGTATACTTTAACATACCAAGAAACTGGGATATAAAAATATACTTACATAATAGTCTAAAACATAAAAAAAAGATGTGAGGTACTGTGTTAATTTAATTGTGATAACTATTTAACAGTGCATACATATACCAAAATATATATACTCTCTGAATGCTTACTTTCTCAGTTATACACCATTAACACAAAAAGTAAGGCATCTAGGCATATATATAGAAAAAATTATTAAATATACATTGAATAAATAATTAATTGAAAAATACAACTTTAATCAAGATACAATTTTATCACTTTCCCCTTCTCTTTTCCCCTTTGAGGCCCTCTCAACATCCGCTTCCAGTCTCTAGTTAACAGCTTCTTTTTAAAGTATCATTGTTACAATTGTTACATATATGTTTTTATGTCTATGCACAAAATTGTAAATAGAATCTGCTTGGTCTTTTCTGTTGTTTATGTGTATACAAGGCTGGCCACTCTGCATTGAACAAGCATGTTGTGATTCATCCCCAGTAGGCTAATTCTTCTCTTGCAATCAATAGCTGCTTGTAGTTCTTTGTCAAGAGGTAGAACCCCAAGAGATTTTCCCCTCCTTCATGTTAGCATGTCTACTGGCATTACCACTGTTCTGGTGGTGTTTTGCAGCCATTTCTAAGACAGACTGTTTCATAACAGACTCCCCAGTATTCTGGCACTTATCATTATTCGGCCCTCTCTTCCTCAATGTTTTCTGAGTCACAGATACAGGGGGCTCTGATGTAGGTATATCCATTGTGGTTGAGTTCCCAATGAGCCATTGGTTTCTGCATTGTGTCCAGTTGTAGTTTTCTGTGATGGTCTCTATTTGCTGCAAAGAGAAGCTTCTTTAGTTAGGAGTGGTAGCTGCATTTATCCGGACAGGTGACTATGTATGCACAAATTCACCTTATTTCATGTCTTTCAATACTGTGAATTCTAAAAGACATAGGTCCAGGTTCTGCTGTCTACCCCATAGGAGATGCTCAATAATATGAATAAATAGTTATTTGGATACTAACAAATATTTGAATAAGTAATTGAAAACTAAAGAAAAAAAAAGAAGAAGAAAGAAAATCAAAATGTTTGTGTTTGTAGCTACTATAACAGTGAGCCACACCTTTACCTGGGGGACAACTTTTCCTGACAGGCTAACCTTTATAGCAGCTGTGCATTTAGCCTGTATTTTAGTTAGAAAAATACTTTATTCCTCCCATGTTTTGTCCCATTTATTGCTGTATCTTCAACATCTAGAGGAAAGGAGTATTTTGTGCACAACTGAGCATTAGATAAATAGTGTTGAATAAGAGAATAAGAGATCACTGCTAGCCTGGCTTCCTGTTAGAAAATAAGTGTTTAGTGACATTGATTGAATTAGACTTCTTTCTGTTGCCCCCACACCTGAGCTTCCCATCCTTTAGTGAAATGTCTAATGTTACAGAAAAGTCTCTCTCTCCCTCTCTCTCTCTCCCCCTCTTTCTCAGACACACACACACACACACACACACACACACACACACACACACACACACGCACGCGCGCGCGCGCGTGCTACTGCTTGATATGGCTTCTATTCTAGGCCTACAAAGAGTACTTTATGAATGGTAGCTATTAACAATAATTATATTTTATTAAATGGCATTGCTAATGACTGCGTCACAACACAGAGAACAAGGAAAAACTTTCTGAAACACAGTCTATATGTCAATCTCTGGGTGCATTTCTGTTCCAAATATCTTCATTAAGATAAAAAATCAGCTAGAGACAATAAGCTTATAGGCTGAAGGCCATTTTTTGTTTGACTTACTCATCCATGAATGATTAAAGTAGAGAGCCAGGTCTACATAAGGAACTGTGTTTTCTATAATCACTTCCTCTCTACCTAGCCAAACTTTCCCAACCAGAGAAACCCTGCTTTCCTATCAGGAGAACATGAGACAAGAGACTGCCAGGAATTAGCTTGTTTGGGGAACTGATTTCATAGAGAGAATGTGGCTTTCTTGTACTCCCAAGCTGTGCTTAGAGTAGTATTTAGTGGATGTCTTTGAATTCTACTCTGAACCCCTTCTGAACAACACAGCAAGATTTCCTAAATTGCTAATCTAACCTTCTCTCTTCCTGAGGCTCTTACAAAGTTGACAATAGGGTGGTTGATAGAGCACTATCTTTCCCTCCCTCCCTCCCTCCCTCTT
>NW_022196898.1:81304644-81323158 GCF_008632895.1 Mastomys coucha
CCTCCCTCCCTCCTTCTTTTTCTTCCTTCCTTCCTCTCTCTTTTTTCTTTCTTTCATTCTTTTCTGTGTACTTGTCTTTGTTCCTTCCTTCTTTCTTTCTCTTCACCTCTTCCTTCTCTCTTCCCTTCTCTTCCTTTATTTTTATTGCATTTATTTATATTTGTGTTTTTATCAGTTTCATACATGCATATAATACTTTGATAATATTCAACCCTTACCTTATCTTGTGTCCACTCCTATTCCTACTTCTTCTACTTTCTAACCAATCTCACTCCCATTTCATGGTGTGTGTGTGTGTGTGTGTGTGTGTGTGTGTGTGTGTGTGTGCGTGCATCCATGTCCACACAATCTTGGGTAGATAGACATTGGTGGGGGTGTTCATGATTGCAATGGCTGTGTCATACTGAAAAGATAGTGCTTTACACCATTCCTCTCACCTTTTGTCTTTTACAAGCTTTATGTCCCATAATTTGGTCATGTGGAGTAATATAGATGTCTCACTTAGAGCTGAGGACTTGGAGGTCACTTATTCTCAGAACATTAACCAATCTAACATTAACCATTTCCATTTTTAAAAAGAAAAATCTCTGATAGAGTTGAGGACCAGTTATAGTCTGGAAGGATAAACACATGTATTTTGAAGGCAGTTTTACCACATGTCCATTTAGTAAAATATCAGTGATAAAAGTCTTCCTGGGTCTGTGTTCTTACCATTTGTAAACTTTTGAGAAAGCACTGGGATTTTTATTTAAAATCTATGGCTTCTGGAAGGATAGTTATGGAACTTCTGTTCAAACTCTTTTAAATTCTAATTTTTGGTGAGTTTATAAAGAATTTCATATATCCTGTTTCGTCAACTCTTCCAGTGCCCTCGTCTCATCTCTCCACCTTCACACCCTTTAAATCTATATTCCCCCAGTACTCCCCTATCTACTTTATATCACACCCTTTAGGTCTGTATTCCTCCAGTAGTCCCCTATCTACTTTATATCACTTGTGCCTTTTTGCCCTATTCCTTCCAAAACCACACTCCATCCTACCACCCCTTTCTTTCTTCCCAGATTCTAAAGACACTCAATTCAGCTTAAACACAGAAATCTACAAATTCAGAGTTATATTCATATATGCCATTAGCCTTTCTGGTTTGATATGTATATTTAGTATATCCCAAACTGTCTAAGACTGTTGAGTCAATAAAAGCCATAGAGCACAGAGCAAAGAAACTGAGGAATAGTTTAGGTGAGATGTCAGAATTCTTTTTTCTGTTGTAGTCACTACAACAAGAACTAGTGTAATAGTTATGCAAATGATAAATCTAACACATTCTCCTTAATAGTGACTCATAAATAGAGTACCACTGCAATGCTGCTGGACATGTTCCCACAGTCTGTTTCTGTCACAAAGACATGGTGCCTCAGAGCAGCAACCATCTTTCGAGAATTGCAATTTACTATTGCTCAATGGCCTATGTGACTAGAACCATATTTAAGATAATCCACAAGTGAATCAGTTCAACATAATTTTTCTTCTGCGAGTTGGGATAGCCATGACCCCACGAATCCTTGGGTTTTAGGAGGAGAGATGTATTGATGAAACAGGGAGAAGAAATGGAATGTTTGCCATACACTCATAGGATTTGCCATCACCCTCTGACAGGCACTCATGAAATTCATTCACCATACAATGGATCACTGTGTAGTTCACTCAGATGTATGATATGGTGCTTGGGATACTGGTCAGATTGGTGTATTTTATGGCACATTACTCCGTGTCTCATGGATATGGTACTCTTTTTAAACTAGGTGCTAGTAGGCAACTTAAATACTATTTTCAAACTATAATCTATCATACGGATCTAGATTCTCCACAGTTGCATCAACACCTACTACAAATACATCCACAGCCATTAGATGCTGTAGCCTATCGCCTGTCTTGTACAGTCATGTAAGGGCATCTTGCACCAGACTTAGAAACAACTGTAATCTCTTTCTTGCACTAAGACCTACTATAAACTGCTAATCACTGTGTCATTGGATATATGTGCTTGAAGAAGATTCCCAAGTACTGAAGCACTTACAGGCTCTTACATGATATTCCTCTAGTTCAGTACAAATGGTATGATTTACAACTTATCTCTTAACCTAGGTGATAGGGTGAGGATAAAGAATGTCCTGGCTTCTTCAAGACCTTTGAATTCTAGATTTGATGGAGATGAGATGCTCATAGGTGATGCAGGTATTTAGTCTCAAAAAAATTTCTTCCTGAAATTTCTTCATTCTGAGGCTTTGGTTCCAGTAACACATCTAGAGTATTTATCATTATCGTCATCGTCGTTGTTGTCATCTGTGTGTGTGTGTATGTATGTGTGTGCGTGCATGTGTGTGTGTGCTCGTGTGGAGGTCAGACGGCAACCATGTGCATTCAGTTCCCTCCATCCACTTTTAAATAGGTTCTAGGGATTGCACTCAGATTATTAGGTACCTTTACCTACTGAGCCATCTCACTGGCCCCACCTCTGTGTGTGTGTGTGTGTGTGTGTGCCTGTCCATCTGTCTCTGTCTCTCTGCCTCTTTGTCTCTTTCTCTGTCTCTCTGTCCCTCTCTGTGTCTCTGTCTCTGTCTCTGTCTCTGTCTCTGTCTCTCTCTCTCTCTCTCTCTCTCTCTTGTAAATCAAGCTTCAAGTTTCCATCATGGAAACTTACTCACATCAGTTTCAGGCTTCTTTCCTACAATATTAATTTCTGAAAGTTTTAATGCTTCCATGCTCATAGTTTTTCTCTGATGCAGCTCAATGGTCTAAAACTGTGGTACAAAATACTTCCCCCTCCATTCTTGGAATGCCATTGATTTTTCTATCAGGTCTTTGACACTAGCATATAAAAGTAATTTAATGCATGCATTACGCTTCTTATGTAAGTCTGCCCTTTCAATTAAACCCAGGGCCTAATGCTTAGCAAAATCTGCCTTGCAGATGTAAGCAAAAGGCTTCTCTAAATGTTTTCCTGGGAGCCTTGAGAATTTCCTTGCTATATCCTGATGGCATCCACAGGAATTTTGACAGCTTCGCATGCTAGAGTTTATTGGCTTCTTACCCACTCCCACAAAGGTGAGATTTTTATTTGTGTATATGTCGTGAATGATCTAAATCCAAAATTTCATCCTGATGGACTGGTTTTATGGACCAACAATACAATACACAAGCTCTATGATAGTATGTCTTGAGAACTGACCCATAAGAACCATGGTGGTAGAAAACATGGAATAAAGATGAAGAAAATCCAAAAGGAGATTGAGCCTCAAGTTGTTCACCACTGGGAATTACTGAGCCATATCTTTCTGAGAAGTCTTTTAAGACAGCTTCACTCCTGTCAATCTGAGGGATAGAGGAGAAGGGGGTCTATCTTCCAGTGATGAAAGTCAAACAGGATTTTATTATCTCATACTTTCAGACTAGATTTTTTTTTTTTTTTTTTTTTTTTTTTTTTTTTTTTTTTTTTTTTTTTTTTTTTTTTTCAGACTAGATTTTTTGAGAAGGCCACATCATGGAGTTAGATTACACCTGAGGGAGATTTTTTTTTTTTCACCATAGGAAAGATATCAATGAACTCTGGATTAAAGGCTGTAAAGTGTACTTCAGACCTGAATTTTCCCACTAAGTTCTTCTTAGTTTCTGTATTGCAGCTGTGACAGAATGCTCTGACAAAACTACCTTAGGAGAGAAAAGTTATATTTGGTTCACAGTTCTAGGTTACAGTTCACCATGACTGTAGAGTCACAGCAGAAGAGCTTGTGAGGGCTGGTCACATTGTGTCCACGTTCAATAAGAGAAATGTGCATGTTAGTATTCATGTGCTGTTTCCATATTACACAGTCCCCAGTCCCCTGCCCAGGGAATAGTCCTGGCTATCACATATACACACAAGACAAACAAACAAAGAAAAAAACCAAATGACAACAACAAAAGCAAAACAGAACAGCTAAGTCCTGTGATGCTGCTGCTCTACTTCTGGATACACACATAGTGGATCTGTGCTCAGTACTGGTTAGAGAAGTCTGCACTTCTGTCCTCATTTGACATTCTTCAGGACAGTTAAAATGTGGAATCAACCTGTGCGTCATCAGTGGGTGTGTTAGAAAACGATTGGCACTACAAGTACGCGAGACAATAGAAACCTTTCAGTCTTAAAGAGGAAAGGATTTTTACAATGCTGGAGAGAGTAAGATAAGCACATAAATAAAAATAAATTGAGTGTCTCATGCTACCACATGTCAACATTGAAAATGAGGAGGAACAAGTGTAGGAGGAAGAGAAAGCAAATGAGGAGGAGGAGGAGAAGGAGGAGGAGGAGGAGGAGGAAGAGGAAGGAAGAAGGGGAGGGGGAAAAGAAGACCAAACTCTCTGTCTCTCTCCCTCGCTCCCTCCTTCCCCCCTTTCTCTCCCATCCTCATCTCCCCCTTTCTCCCAAGTGAATGTAGACTTTGTCAAGTAGGCAACATTAATTTCCATACTGGTCTTGAATGTTTGTATTTGGTTCAAGGTGCCTAGTTTATCTTTTTCTGTTATAAAACCATAAAAGTTTAATACAAGGGATCTCCATGGAGCTTAATAGGCCTACATTCTAATTTCTGAATTCGTGTACTTATGACACTAAGTAACAAGAAGGCTTGAGAATGTTGGAGACTCTCATAGAAGATAGGTCCTAATGCTAGGCATGACAACAGGACCCATGTAAGGAAATATCACTTACCTGAATTTGATGCTTTGAAACTTCTGACTTTGAAGTTGGAAGGTCATGAAACTAGTAGTATGGGAACCTTCTATCCATTCACCTCGGCTCTTTGCTCTCAAAAAGTAACTTTACTAATGACTAGTTATGCTTATCTTACATGTATACTCTGTAAAGTAACTTTGTCTATATCAGATCATATTAACATCCCTAGAACCCAATGAGACCTGTATTTTTTTTAATCATTTTATAGATTGGAGAGCACGGGTATAGAGATTCATTTGGTTATCTATACATGGTCTCCCAAGTTAAGAAGCAGAATTTTGTCTTGTGAAACAGTTGAAATTCTGACTTCTGAACTCATGTACTATAAGCCATGGAAAGATGCTTATTTATGCTAAGGAAACATAAATATACAGAATCATGTAACTATTGAGAAATCTTTGATCTTTAGTGGAAATAGACATGACCATTATATTCACACAGAGATGTTTATTGAAACACATAAAGCTGTAATGAACATTTGCAATACAGATATTGTTTAGTATAGGGTTAGGGTTCGCTTACAGTTCTTGTGTTTTTATTAGTGAGATGATATTGTTCTTAGTAGTGTTATCAACAGAACAAGCAAAACCTTGCTTTTTAGTAGTTTAATATTTATATTAAATTGAAAGTTATTTATTATTTGTATCCTGGCTAGTAGACAAGCTGAGTTTCTGTGTGTTGTGACATTTTCAGGGAGGCAAGCCATGATATAAATATAACTTTGGCTGCCTGCTGCAGGATACTCGATCACATTGTGAACTCTAAGATTGTGAACTGGATAAACCTTGCTGTGGTGTGGCTCAGCCCTAGCATACACCTTTAACCCAAGAGCTTTCTGCTTATTGTAAACAAATAGCTGTAGTGTGGCTTGGCCCTAGCACACTTTTAATCCAAGAGCTAAATAATATCAACCCTAGGTCAAGAGGCAGGGCAAGCAACCAGCTGACAGGGAGTGGACATAAACAAAGACAAAGAAGGGTCTTTGAGTTGGAAGGTATTTATGACATCGTGGAGAGGGAGAAAGAGTTTTTTCCTTCTGGGATGGTGGTAGAATAGGAAGGTCAGCTGGGTGCTTTGTCTGCCTCTCTGAGCTAGCAGGCTTTCACCCCAGCCTCTGGCTCCTCAGTCTTCATTGAGTAAATCAAATGGCTGGGATTTTTGTTTTTATAACAACAGTTCCCACAGCAGGGAGTGAGGAAGCGGACAGATCTTTGGCTAGTAGGTTACTCTTACTAAGGTTTCCCTGTGATGGAGGGATGCCTACAGGAAGGATGGAGGTGAGACAAAGAACTGCTAGGAGGACAGTCGCCTTCCTCACAGATACTGTCCCCACTTAAGTACATTTATCCCACTCTCCTCTCCATTTCTCTCACAACAACTTCCCTTCCCACTTTGTTCAGCCACCCAATAAAAGCATCGTCCTCATTTCTAACTTTCAACACTTGCCTGCTATTTTTGCCTGCCTGTGGTTACCTATGGAAGACATTTTATGGCCTGAAAATGCCTGGCTTAAGGAGCTTCCCCCTCCCCAAATATGCAAAACCAATGGTAACATATGGCCTTATATTTTTTCCTTTCTTGCCAGTTCACTAAAATAAATTTACTTTCAATTTACATATTCTTGTCTACATTTCAGAGATTTAAATATATTTGTAAGGTCTGTCCTGTCTATCTTTTTCTAAGATTATGCAACAGCTTTGCATGCTGTTTAGGAAATAATCGGAACTCTTATGATTTTTAGAATCTTTCATTTCCTAAGAAATTTAGCAAAGCTTAAGTGATCAGAATGAGAAAGGCCAGGATGTCCTAAAAAATAGCATGTACAATTACTGTTTCTATAAGCTAGGTATGAAAAAACTACTGTGTATAAAGCTTGAAATAAATAGTTTACTATTACTATTTACTATGCACAGTATATAATTCTGTTTCAATCCTAAACAAAGGGCAACTTTAAGGAACATGTAGCTAAGCAAAGAGACTCATCATAGACCATTGGATTTACTAAGATAGAAACTGTGTATTTGTTTAGAGACAAGACAACTCTGCTTTCCTGTAAGAGGTCCTAGAAGGCTCTAAGAATCTTTCAAAATGGTGGCCTCCTTCTTCCAAATCCTACTTTCACGCACTCTTGATGTTTTACATCTGTAGGATGTTAACTGTGTAAAGGAATAGTCCTGTAGACATGTGGTACCATCTCCTTGTGAGGAATCTCCTCAAACATATGAGGAAGAGATGCTGGGCCTGTCATGATGGCTTAATTTCTCATCTACTGTGGAAACCAGAGCTGTGGACTGCTCTTTATAGACATGATCCTGCTGGATCAGCAATTTCTTATCACATGACTAGACATGCTCTAACTATTACTAGTATATGGGAGACTATATTAGGGCACTTGTGTCTATGGGGGCACTTGAAGGTCTATGGACCCTTGCCTTTGTCTTAAGGCTCATGTGGCAGGTGGAAATAGGGGATTTTATGATGTCAAAATACAGTGAAATTGTTTAAGAAGAATGCAAAAATAACAGTTTCAAGCGGAAACCCTTTCATCATCCATGACCACTGGAGAAAGTTTTGGTTGGCACAATTGACTGAAGGGATCTTCACAGCAGCAGCAATAACAACAGCAACAGCAGCAGCAACAGCAACAGCAACAGCAACAGCAGCAGCAACAGCAACAGCAACAGCAACAGCAACAGCAACAGCAACAACAGCAACAGCAGCAGCAACAACAACAACAGCAGCAGCAACAGCAACAACAACAACAGCAGCAGCAACAACAACAGCAACAGCAGCAGCAACAACAACAGCAGCAGCAACAGCAACAGCAACAACAACAGCAGCAGCAACAACAACAGCAACAGCAGCAGCAACAGCAACAGCAACAACAACAACAGCAGCAGCAACAACAACAGCAACAGCAGCAGCAACAACAACAGCAACAGCAGCAGCAACAGCAACAGCAGCAGCAACAGCAACAGCAACAGCAACAGCAACAGCAGCAGCAGCAGCAACAGCAACAGCAACAGCAACAACAACAGCAGCAGCAGCAACAACAACAGCAACAGCAGCAGCAACAACAACAGCAACAGCAGCAGCAACAGCAACAGCAGCAGCAACAGCAACACCAACAGCAGCAGCAACAGCAACACCAACAGCAGCAGCAACAGCAATACCAACAGCAGCAACAGCAGCAGCAACAGCAGCAGCAGCAGCAACAGCAGTAGCAATAGCAATAGCAATAGCAACACCAACAGCAACACCAACACCAACAGCAACAGCAGCAGCAACACCAACAGCAACACCAACACCAACAGCACCAACAGCAGCAACAGCAACAACAGCAACACCAACAGGCTGGGCTAGCTAGAGACTGGGGGTTTTTAGACACTTTTTTTTCCTGCCAAACACTACTATGATAATATAACAAACAGTTGTTATACTGGCTTCGAGCAAAATGACAGTTCTGATTGGGTACCATGCAGAGGTATAGCCCATTCTACTTCCTTGCTGAGCTCCACTTCATCCTTCATAGTATCTCCACATGTCTCTCTACCCCAACCCATTGCATTTCACTCCTCACCTGACCTAATCTCTGCACATTATCTTGTATCTCAGCTTTCTCCGATTCAAATATGTTTTAATGGAAAAAAAAATGCTGAAAGTCAGTTGAGTGCTTAAGCTGCAAATATGCTGTCAAATAACAATGGCCTAGCTGTGGATATGTGCAAGCAGGGGGTATATGTTCCCTGTAATGTCCAGGTGATTTCTGACTTCCTTATTCACAAAACTTCACAGCATAGGCTGGGAGTCTTCCCGCACAATGATACATAATGGCACTCAAAACTTGGCTGCAAACATGGGCATAGTCCACCTGAAGGGATTGCTGAATGTAATTAGTAATGAAAATGAGTGAGCATCTCAAAAGCAAATGAACACAGCACAGTATCAGTTAACTTAATTTTGACATAATGGAGTAGCTAATATGTAATTTCTCAAAGAAAACTGGGTCAGGGTTTCTTCTCTAAATTTTCTGAGAGGCAGATATTTCCTTAATCAGTAAGAGCTACCAGAGAATTATAGCCAGAAAGGTAGAATTAATACTCAGTAGAAGAGTTACAGGCCTGGACGGTGACTTGAAATTGTAAGAAAAGTTTTGCATTTAAATTATGTTCAGAGAAATGGAAAGACAAGATTAAAGCCAAAGTGAGAGAGATGTTTGTGCATGTGTGTTCAATCATGAAGACTTTAAAACAGTATAATTAAGCTTGGATCTCAAAGACAGCAGTGTCTGATTGTTGGGAAAAATCTTATTGTGAAAAATGGAGCAGATGTTCATGCTTGTGAGACATGGCAACGGCAATGTCTGATTTTGAGAGATCAATACTTTATGATTATGGGGTTTGTCGTTTTTAATTTGACATGGAAAAACTCTCTAACATTCTATTGTATTCTCTCTTTCTCTTGGACAAAAAACTGAACTTAGAATATTATTTCTCTTATACAGGGAGTCATTAAAAGGAATATCATGGAACAAAATGTTCTAGGTATATTCTTCAGAATATAGAATGCAAATCCCAAGAGAAAGACAGAGAACAATGTAAGATAAAAGTCGATTTTAAAATTGAAAATTCCTCTGGAGGGATAGCCTTGCCTCTTCAATGGCAAGCCACAAATTTCCCCACTTCCGAGTTATGATGTGCCACCTATGTTAAAGCCTTTTGATTACATTCATCTCCATCGAAAACACACTCCCTCAAGAGTGGAAGGCAGCACATGCATAGTAACCAGTGAAATAATTTTGCTTTTAATTTTACTTTAAAATTTCCATAAGCTGCTTTTTGTAATTGCTTACTTAAAACAAATGAGCCCAGCCAATTTGCCAGAGGAGACAAGAAATGCTTCATGTCCTGAGGACTTTCTGTCTTCCAGAGAGAGTTGAAATTTGGCATCACACAGCCCCATCATAGCCAAGAAATTAAAGGATTTTCTATTTGAATAGCTAGCTGCATTTGGAGATGTCAGCCTAATAGGAATGTGTGTACAGTCAATATTACCTAAGACTGATAGCAAATTGGTGCCAGAGAAGTCTCTCAGAAATTGCTGCAGCTGCTGTGTTTCTGCTAGAAAATAAATAACAAATAATCGACATGCTTTTTCCCCAGAAGATCAGCTGTCCTGATCAATGATGTAGAAGGGCTGCCTGGCCAAGCCAGAAGTTGAATGTGACATTCTACATTGATGTCACACATTCTGATGTCCTTGTTAGTCTAATATGTGGTAGGAGAGCTTATTTCTCCCAACCTGAGTTTGCTAGATATTATATTAATCTGACACCAAAATTATGTGCCATTTGGAGAGTGATGGTCTGTATCCTTCATGCATTTTTCTCATTGCTGGTGTTTCCTGAGTTGAACCACAAGACAGGCTGCTGAGGAGAGACACATGACTTCCCTGCCCTCCCTCTCCCTCCCCCCCTTTTCTCTAAACTGGCAATGAAAACATTTTGCATAAACAAATTCCCAATCATAGCTAATCATATGAAAGCTGACAAAAGTATGTTATTCCTGCTCTATGAAAATACTAATCAAAGTAGCTTGTCAATTGTTAAAGTTAATGATTCAGATATGCAACACTCTGACTAAATTTTAGTGGGTAATTACATAATTATGTACAGGTTAACACAATCAAAAATAGCAGTTGCCTTCTCTTCAGTCTCTAAATCATGCGAGGGCACTGCCATCTCATTCTGGAAACGATTGCGTGTCTCTGGATGATTGAGGTGCAGGTATGGCTCAGCTCTTTCTCTTAGGAAGGTTTTCAATGTGTCTGAACTATACTCCCTAGAAGTTCAACCCAGCAGCAGCAGAGGAGGACTTTTGCTTGCTAAGGGCTCAGCTAGATTAGCTATTGCAAACAGCATCCACAAGTGTCGATGCCTTCCTTGGGGCTTGGTGGGTTTAATATTAGGGGCAAGATGATTCATTATAATTCATAGTGTCCGTTTTCTCAATCTCAAACTTTGAAAAATGCATTATCTAATACATACATTTAAGATATTTCAGAGTAATTTCCCACCAAACCAGTTTTGGGAAAGTTAATCTTTTTTGATTTCTATTATCCCTCAACACTAGGTTTCAATTAGAAAAATAGACTCTAGATGAATGATTTACAATATTTCATAGTGTAGTAGATTGAAATGCTGAAATTTTAGGGATTTCAAATCCATATATATATATATGTACATATATATACACACACACACACACACACACACACATATATATATATATATATATATGTAAAAATTTAATTTTAAGTGTCATGCTTAAAAATCCAAAATATGGAGATAAATGAAAGGCAATCTGATCCTTTTAATCTCCTTTCTCTTGTTTGGTTACTTCTTCACACCCCTCCCCTGTATATTTTATCTTATTATTTTTCAGAATCCATGTGATATTTGGGGGATAGTAAAAGTATAAGGGAAAAAATGTATAAAAAGTTTCACAATACTATAGTAAGAAACAATTCGATAATCAAGAAGAAGATACTGAAGTACAAGTGAAAATTCATGAATAGGAATTATGAATGTCAAGGCAGGATCACTTAATTTTGCAATTAGCAAGAAGAAGAACAAACTGGGCAGTGGTGGCGCACTCCTTTAATCCCAGAACATGGGAGGCAGATGCAGATGGATTTCTAAGTTTGAGGCCAGCCTGATCTACAGAGTGAGTTCCAGGACAGCCAAGGCTACACAGAGAAACCCTGTCTTGAAAAAAAAAAAGAAAGAAAGAAAGAAGAAAGAAAAAGGAAAAGAAACTCCCAAATCTGAATCTGTAGCTTTAGGTAGAAAGTTCTCTCTGTTTCTCTCTGTCTCATCTCTGTCTGTCTGTCTGTCTCTCTGTGTATGCGTCTGTGTATGAGTGCTTGTATATAAGAGATGGGGAGAATTCAATGGCGTAAGGAACCCATGTAAAGATAAAGACATCTGAGAGCCTCTAGTATGTTAGGAGAACTTGGGCATATACAGAATTTTTGTGTAGGTGGACAAAGACTCCCTCTGGGAAAATCTATTATGGAGCCTAACACTTCTGGGACTGCAGTGTAATATTTTTTTCCATTTCATGCGAACATATGGAATTAATAAGCAATGACTATTTTTTGTGATTCAAGATGTGTCAAAATTTTGTTCTTTCCAAAAGATAGTTAGTGTAACATCTGTTTCATCTGCAATTCTCCACTTAAACCATTTTGCTCATGCTTCTTTTCCTTTTCTTTAGAGAAAAGAATAACAAGCATTTTCCTTTTTATTTAAATGATGTGAAGCCTCTTGATTGGGTATGCCCTTGGACCTATGGGTACCATTCCATCAAAGAAGTGAGAATTATCAGATAGCGAGTCCTAGTGTTAAAAAGAAATATCTGAGGCAGATTGCCTAAACCAAATATGAGAGAAAGGGAAAGAGAACCTCTACACTGCAATACGGCTTTTTAAAATGAAGACACATAGGAAATATGAATTTGCATGTTACTTTTTACTAATATTTAACTGTGACTCACAATGAAACACACAATTTATACACTCAAAATGGCATGTAGAGGTTTCCCCTGCCATGGGTTTTGAAGGCAGGACTGAAAGAAATACCAATACCTAAGCACAAGTGTGTTTTTGATCCCTTTTTAATTTTGTTTCAGTCAAACCTGAAATGTCCGGCTATCGCCCAGCTTTGCATTATGCTGAACCTATGGGCTGCCCTGCCCTGCCCTGCCCATGAGTGCTAATATTTCTATGACACACAGAGCCCGACTCCAACAGCCTTTACTTCAGGCACCACCTTGTTATTTTTTTTCAGCTACTGATTAGAGAAAAGACAGTGGCCTCTTACTTGGGTCTCATCCCTTCAGAACTCATGAAAGGGCAGCTAACCTTAAGGCTTCCATGTGCCGGCTGTGTTTCTCCATCATCATATTCTTACCCTTGCCTTCTCTATCTCAGAATACAGAAACAGCAGTCCCTTTCTCTGCTGCTGCTCCCAAGTTATCAGGCTTCTGCCAGCTTAACTCCATTTAAAAAATGTCTGTCTTCCCACTGCTCCTGCTAATCAAGAGAAATCCTCCCCCTATGAGTCTTCTGTTTCCTACCATGGCTCTGCTTTATTTTCACTTGCTTAATGGCTATTAATTAACACTGCCTAGAAAACCCAGCTCCAAGGCTGTATTCGCCACATACTTTTAGGAGCCCTGGTTTGATTCATTCTATTCCCAGTTTTACATCTTAGATCTTTGAGTGATAGATAATACTTTTGCTTCTTTCATTCAGACAGATTTTGAACATGGGATGCCAGGCTTGTTTTTAAATGTGGTGTTTGGCTATAGCAACAGACTCTGCAGTCTTAATATTTTCCAGGGCTCTCACCTTCAGATGTTTTAACCATCATCCTTGAACCTGAATCTAAGGCGTCTCCAAACAATTTCAAACCAAACGTCCGATTTCCACAGATGGCACTGAATCCCACAGCCTATTTCTATTCTTTTCTTTTTCTCATGTTGGCTTGATTTATATAAGAATTCTACTCTGGTTGAATGACCCTGAATGAGAGTCCTTCTACCGGTCAACATCCATGATTCAGACTAGGTCTGAAGACAGGGTCAGAGGGCTGTGCACTGTGTGAAATGAGAACGCCAGTGTGGGTACGGAGAGTTTTACAGTGCGTGTGCTCTATTGGAAGCCAAGCTGCACACTACAAAGAAAAACACTAGGAAAGGAGGTAGAAGCAGTTTCACAAAAAAGTCTTTGAACAGCAGGAAGGTGAAACTTTTATTGTGAAGGACTCCAAAAGCAGAAGCATCCATGGGGATGCTGCGTTATTTCTAAAATCAACATAACCTCTAATTTGTGAATGAACAGTAAGGTAAAGGCGAGTGCAGGAGCCAGGCCAGAGAAAGATTCATATGTACATGCAAGGAAAAGTGTGGCCCCAGAGACAGCTGTTCTGAGTTGCCCATTGTGAACATTAAGTGTTCATCTGTATATGCATTTCTTTCTCATTCTTCAAAAGGGTGGGGTTGTTGGAGAGGGAGTAAAATTCTCAGTCTCTTATTGAGATTTTAAAAGATGAATACTCCATTTCAAAAAGGATTGTATTTGCAAAATGATAAAACTTCAAATTTTAGTAATGTTTACTTTTGTGTGAAAAAATCCAAGGTATAGAAAAAAACATTTAAAATTATTCTGCATAAAATTTTCCTCCTCAGTGTCATTTATATAATCACTGTGTTTGGAGTATGACAAGTGTCACCTTTGGGTCATCAGATTTCTGCAGCTCACAAATACATAGAAGAAAAGGCTGAAGAGATGGCTCCATGTTTACGAGGATCTGCCTCTTTTGCAGGGGATCAGGCATTGTATAGTAGCTGGTAGCTGTCTGTCACTCAATTTTCAGGGGATGCAGTACCTAATTCTAACTTCTATTGGTACCATGAACACATGAGGTACACAAACATACAACACACACACACACACACACACACACACACATACACACACACCACCACTACCACCACCACAAAGTAAATAAATCTAAAATACCATTTAAAAGCACAGAAGACTGACTACAGATAACTTTCTCTGTAACATAAAATACGCTTAAAAGTTATGTATTTAAATGAATAATTTAGACTCTGACATCCAGTATAACAATTTTTATTAGTGGGTTTTGGGTGTCTTCGTTAGGATTTCTATTGCTGCAGTGAAACACCATGAGAAAAAACTAATTTGGGGAGGAAAGGATTTATTTGGTTTATACTTCCACATTGCTGCTCAGCACTGAAGGAAGCCAGGACAGGAACTTAAAGTAGTCAGGAGCTCCATCCCAGGGATGACGCTACTCACAATGGGCCCTTCCCTGTCAATCACTACTTTAGAAAATGCAGTACAGCTGGATCAGATGGAGACATTTTCTCAGTTGAGATTCCCTTCTTTCAGATAACCCTACCTGATGTCAAATTGCCTTAGGCCTAGGCAGCACACTTAGCATCATTTAATTAAAGTGTGTCTGTGTGTGTGTGTGTGTGTGTGTGTGTGTGTGTATGATGGTTATTGTCCTAGGGTGATAAGTGCCAGAATGACTTCTTACCAGCTATATTGTTATCTGTTCTGCGAGAGCCAGGCAAGTGAAGAGACAATCCCAGATCCTTGTTCCTCTCTATTCATCAACTTTTTCTATTATTCAGTTAGTCAGGTCTTCATGTTACTTATTTACTTAAGTTCTTCAGTCAATCAACATTATCATGAAATATATTTTCCTGACTCCTCTATGTGTTCTTTCACCATTCAGCTCTTAGAGAAATGAATGTCTATTTTTCTCCAGTGACTCCCTCAGCTATATTATTTATTACAACAATATTTGTACATCTTGCTTCCTCACCTTGCATACCTGTCTTAGTTAAGGTTTTTGTTGCTGGGGAAAAAAAAAACCAAACACCTTGACCAAAACCAACTTGGAGATGACAGGGTCTGTTTCTTCTTACACTTCTAGGAAGTAGTCCAACACAGAGGGAAATCAAGGCAGGAACTCAAGGCAAGAATCTGGAGGCAAAAACAGAATCAGAAACCATGGGGAAACACTGCTTACTGACTTGCTCTTCCTGGCTTGCTTAATTTATTTTCTTTTATATTCTGAGACCACCTGACTTGGAGGGGCATTGTGTATCATGGTCTGGGCCTTCCTACATCAATCAGTCAAGAAAATGCCTCACAGAATTATTGACAGACTAATCTTATAAAGGAATTTTCTCAACTGAGGTTACTGTCTCTAAGATGAGTCTAACACAATACCCTATTACCCACTATGTAGTTATACCTTTACATCTTTTTGAAAATCAACTTAACATATACTTGCAGCTGGATGTATATACTATATATCTCGTGCCCATTGATCCTATGTATTTTCATAGTTGTGTCTTGTACTTTCATGTCACTCATTTCTTACTATAGGCACTGGGAGAGAATTCTAGACTTTGTTCATTTACATGACAGCATTTAGCTTGATAGTCATATACAATAATTACAAGAAGAAAATGTAGGAATAGTGAATGGACAACCTGGAAAATACAATTGGCATAAGCTCTATAAAACCCATCAAGTTTGCTTTGGAAAATAGACCTCAATCCAGAAAGACCAGATATAGATTGTTAAAAATCTCTAAAGCCAAGTTGGAAGTGTTCCCTTCAAAGTAAAAATTCATTGACTCAAATCCAGCACTGCCTTAGTTATCACTGACAGGGATTGTGAGCTGGCGTGGCAGAATCAACGTCATTTTTTCCAAACCATTGGTGTTATCTGATAATAAAAAACACAAACAAATCAACAGGTACATATTTCAGTTGTTTCTTAATTTTAACTTTGTTAAGCTCTTAAGGATGCAGTCATTAATGTACAAAAGATTGACACTCCAAAATTGTAGGATCTTCAGAGTATTAAAGGAACCTTCTAAAATCCCTGTTCTGTGTCAGGGAGAAGGAATCAGGAGAGAGGTTGTGTGTGCCTCCAAATGAAGACATATCTGACAGCAAGAAGAGAAGAGCATCAGCAGATGACTTCTTCATTTTCAGCACCTAGCACAGGGTTTGATACTTGGTAGATGCTCAGTATAGTTTCGTTGAATAATTGAATGACTGAGTGAATGAGCAAGCCAGGCAGACAGAAGGAGGGAGATATAAAGAGATGCTATATTTGGGTAAGTTTCTGGAGACGATCACAGAATGAAAAGTGTTCTCTTTTGATCACGAATAAAAGGCAAGGAAGTATATGAAGTCGCAGCAGCAGAACAGAACAATCCTTGAGGTTTTAAAAAGCTTTGTGTGTATGTGTATGTAATTTGCCATACGATCATCAATTTTAAGTGTGTATTTTGAGGGAGTTTCATTGAATTTAGAACTTTTCAATAAAAAAATCATCTAGTATTAGACTATTTTCATCATTTTGACAAACTCCCTCATTCCCATTTCTGCCCATCATTCCTCCAATCACAAGCTTTAGACAATCAGTACATGTCTTCTGCCACCATAACTTTTCCTTGTCCAGAAATCCATGCAAACTTAACCATAATACTTTCATATTTGGTACATAGATTTTTGTTTGGCTGAGTGTAATGTTTCAGAGGGTCTATGTTACACACACCTGTGATTCACTCTACTTTTCTTGTTGTCAGGCATTTGAACCATGTTATTGTCTCAATAATTTTAATAACATAGTTCTGTGGTTGGAAAGCAATGTCTCCTACATGCTCATGTGTTTGAACATATGGTCACCAGCAGGAAGATGGTGTTGGTGAGGTACTGGAGACTTCTGGACACAGGGGGTCCTTTAGCTAGCAGGTCTAGGTGGCAGGGGTCCTTTAGCTAGCAGGTCTAGGTGGCAGGGGGTCCTTCTTAAATTCTTGAACTTGGTATTTACTCAGGAGCCAGCCTAAGCTTTGGACTTCCTCACATGCCAACATGTAAATAAATTGTGTGATTATCTTCTATCACTGCAAATAGAGCAGTTATGGTTACCATGCCTTCCCTATCACACTGAGTGCATGGGACTACTGTGTACTCTTTGTTGAGCCAGACTGATAGCCAACGATGTCATGAACTAAAACTAACTTTTCATCCCATAAGTTATCAATCATTTGTTCACAACAAGAAGAGCAATACATGTGATGGCATAATCTAATTCATATCTAATTTTAATTACCTTTATAGAGAAGGCTTATTGTTACTCTTCTATATAACCAAATGTGCAGCTACAACACTTTTTATCAAATACAAGTGCCAATTTATGTGCAGAGATGAAGTGTTTTACTACTAGAAAAAAGGTTTGCTTTAAAATTTTATGATAATGCCCTTATTTCCACCTAGATCTCTTTCCTTCAACTTAAATAATCACCCACTGATGTTGCTATTGAACATTTGATATACATGCTAGGCTAGATTTGAAACGGGATGAAAATGATCAAGTTTTAAACTACTAAAAAGTAAGGTTTGGTGGCTCATAACTTGCTATGAATTTTGCACACAGCACACATCCCTGAAAGGACAGTACACCTTTCCAGGCTTGGGAACATCTCAGTGATGAGAAAATAAACACATTCTCAAACCAGAAGGAGTGAAGGCTTCCAGAGTAGAGTAGCTGCTTTCATGCTGAGCATTGCTTCCTGAATCCCATGTCTCAGATGTATAACAATAGACAGAAGAGTTGAAGATTTAAAAATGAAGTCCAAGAAACAAAAGCAGGCAAGCACTCAGTAGTTCTGTTCCAAGAATTTCATATTCATTTTAAAACTTACTTGTTTGATGTGTTTGAATGTTTTGTTTGCATGCACGAATGTATGTATGTATTCCTAATCTTTGCCTGTTGTCCGCAGAGCCCAGAAGAGGGTGTCAGGTGCCCTAGAACTGGCGATACAGTTGTGAACCACCTTGTGGAAGCTAGCAACCAAACTTAGGTCCTCTGTAAAGGCTGCAAGTGCTTTCTGATGTCTTTATAAAAAGATAAAGAGAGAAGGGATATGCTCTATGGGGGTGTGGTGAGGTATGGGGAAGGGAAAGTCTCAGCGGGCCCACGCCAAGTCATTCCTTCCCCCTGAGGGACAAGCCACATGATGGTATAGCATAGAATAGAGTTTATTCAGGATGTGGGGAGAGGAGTTAAGAGCATAGTAGAGGCAGAGAAAGGCAGAGAGAGAGAGAGAGAGAGAGAGAG
>NW_022196898.1:81323216-81328638 GCF_008632895.1 Mastomys coucha
GAAGAGAAGAGAAGAGAAGAGAAGAGAAGAGAAGAGAAGAGAAGAGAAGAGAAGAGAAGTAGAGGAGGCTGGCCATGAGAGAATGGGGAAGGGAATGGAGAAGGGAGGGGAGACAGAGCAGGAGCAAGAAGGCAAGAGACCAAGAGGGCAAGAGAGGGAGGAGGAGGAAGCAGCCCCTTTTATAATGGGCCAGACCTACTTGGCTCTTGCCAGGTAAGGTGGGGTGGAGTTTAGACAGAATACTAACATTTTCAACTAACTCTGTTAGTCCCTCTAGGACCTTTTACACTATGCTATTTTAATGTAGTTTTGAGGAATTTCTTACGTGTATACAATGTATTCTTACATGTATGCAATATACTTACTCCTACCCTTATTCCAACTTTTCCTCATCCCTTCCACATGTTGGCTTTTGTTTTGTTTTGTTTTGTATAAAAACAGAACATATCATGTCTAATCAGTGCTGCCCATGGGTATGGGCCATCCACTGGCTCAGGCAAAATACCAGCAGCCACACCCTAAAGAAAACTGACATTCCTCCAGAGAATAGTGTGCCGCATCCACACTGATTGACTTGCTCCTGTGTCAGTAGGTTTGACCTTATACAGGCCTCCTGGAGGCAGCCATAGCTTCAGCTTCAGAGAGATCAGAAATACAAAGTTGCCCTTAAGTCCAGAAGATGATGTTTTGTTTCAGTTCCCCTGACTGCTGGCCTTGAAACTCTTTCTGCTCCCTCAGCTATGATGTTCCCTGAGCCTTTTCTGGAAAGAGGTGTGGTACAGAGGTCTGGGTCTCCTTTATAGCTGAGCATTCCACACACATTTATTCTCCACACTCTTTGGCCAGTTGTGAGTGTTTTCACTGCTGCCTGAATCTTTCTTTTGGAAAATTCTTCCACAGCAGGTAAGGGAGAGGTTGCTGAGGGTGGAGGTGTGAACTGGTCAATTCACATCTCAAAATTAAGGGAAACATTTGTGGTCTTCATAGTAGCTTCTGTCCAAAGATGCAAAGATGTTTATTGGTCATATGCTGTTTTTTTTCTCTGAAAGTGTTTGGTTTTGTTGTTGTATTTACCCACTATTCCTTCTCTGAGAAATATAAGGTACTTAGATGGCAATGCTTTGACAGTACTTATTATTATTACTGTAATTATTATTGAGGCATACAGATTTCTCTTTATCAAATTGGGAATAATACTGTTCATCTTCGAAATACTTTAATGTGAGCTGTCCAGTGGGAAGAAGGGGATCACCATTGTCCAAAGTGGAATTCCTTTATGTAAGAACAAAATGGACTATAACATACATTATGAAAAACAAAGCTTTTGCTATTCATGAAGTTATGGATCTAGAGTCAGAATCAGCATGAGACAATGACTGTGTCTGTAACTATAGAAAAGTGAAAATAACAGGTAGAGACCTACTATGTTACCCCTAACTTTAAACATTCATAAGATTTCTTGGAAAGCCCAATATTACATTTGTTGCTTTGATGTTCTCTGCCACTTTGTCTTTACCACTGTTGTATTTAGAAAATTGTCACTGAATGTTTTCAATGGTCTAACCTCTCTAGGGCCACAGGAATGACATATCTATTGTTTCTTAAAGGTACACTGTGAAACAGAGCATCCATTTCTCAGGTAAATTTTGTGGCTGTCAAATCACTTTTAGTTACTTATGAAAACATAGCCTAACCAATCTTAAAATTACAACTACACAGCTAGTAGATGGTCCTATCTCATTCATCCAGGCTTGACCAATGAAATGTATGAGGAATGAGGATCACGTTTGCTAACTATACTAAGAGAACAGAGATGGTCAATTCACAGAGGAAGCAGACAAATAATTGATATTCAAGAATCTTTACATGAGCTCAGGTGAGCTCAGGCAGGTTTGATCACAGACAGGAATGGAGTTTATTAGGATGAAGCAGCCTCAAGGTCATGAATGAGCCTCCTTGAGGTGGGGGATAAAGCATTAGACAGACACAATGCAAATGGAGATATAGACATGATGGGCAGTAAGGAAAAAGGAAGCTTTCTTTAGAGTATGGGGAGGGGTGTGCATATATTATTAGGTGGGTTGCTTGTTTCTGCTCGTGCTGACAAAATCGTGATTTAAAAAAGAGAGACTGAGTTAAGAACATAAAATGGGGTTTTCCTTCCTTCCTTCCTCCCTCCCTTCCTCTTCCATTCCTCCCTCTTTCCCTCCTCCCTCCCTCCCTCTCTCTCTTTCTTTCTTCCTTCTTTCCTTCCTTCCTTTCTTTCTACCTTTCTTTCTTTCTTTCTTTCTTTCTTTCTTTCTTTCTTTCTTTCCTTCTTTCTCTTCTTACACTGACACAGAGTCTCCCTCTATAGCTCAGCCTGTTCTCAGGTAGATTTTTGAACAAGGGCAGAAGGCAGCAAAATTCTTCCCCAAATTTTCACAAGAATGATCTCTAGGCCACATACCAATATTCTTCTATGAAACTTCGTGAGCCAGGCTCCCACAGTTCAAATCACCTTCAGCACCACTGTCTTCTATGCTCCGACTAGTGTGGCCCATTAAACCCCTCTTAATGTGTTCAGTTGCTTTTCTAGTCTAAAGTCCCAACATGTTCCAAACTCCTCCAAACCAAAGCATGGTCCAGCCTATCCCAGCAATATCCCAGTCCTAGACCAATCTATCTTAGTCAGTGTCCTCTTGCTGTGAAGAGATGTCATGACCATGGCAACTCTTACAAAGAAAAAAAAACCATTTAATTGGAGTTGGCTTATAGGTTCAGAGGTTTAGTCTATTAGGGTCACAGTAGGAAGCATGACAGCATGCAAGCAGGTATGGTTCTAGATGTAGACAGAACTGACCATTCTACCTATGGATCCCCAGGCAGAAGGAAGATGGAGAAATTGTGCCAATGTCTACCACTCCAGCAAGGCCACACCAACTCCAGCAATTCTAATAATTCCTAATTCTAATAATTCTAATAATTCCTAATTCCACTTTCTAAGCACTCAAATATATGAGCCTTTGGGGACTGCTTTTATTCAAAGATCTTCATTAACTGTGGGAATAAGATAGAAAAAGGGAGGAGAGAAAGAGTCAGAAAGAGAGAGAGAGGAGAGAGGAGAATAGGGAGAGATAAGAGAGAAAGGAGAGAGAAGAGGGAGAAGGGAGAGGGAAAGAGGAGAGGGAGAGAGGAGAGAAGAGATGGAGAGAGAAGAGAGAGGAGAGCGGGGACAGGGAGAGAGAGGGAAAAAGAGAGAGAGAGAGAAGAGAGAAAGAAGATAGGAGAGGGAAAGAGAAGAGGGAGAGAGGAGAGAAGGAGGAAGAGAGATACCTTCTGAGATGTTTCAACCATTCCATAGAACAAAGGGGAGATAGGATTTTTTTTATAACCCTTTAAGGATGGTGGGATGTTTCAAATCCCTTGGTTCAGTTCAACAGAGCATTTGTGAGAAGGAGCATAAAGGGTCCAGAAATGGGTAAGGATCATGAGTCAGAGGTAGGCCATAGCATAGACAGCTTCTTTATTCTCTGTCCCAGAGAGTATTGGAAGGGGGAGCGGCCCAACCTCTTTACACTGTGGTATTTGGTATTTTACATGTAATCACTGTTCTTTAGGGGCAGGCCCATGCTCTAACAGGGTTCATTTGCCATTCACTGTCTCTTCTGTTGCCATCAGGGAGGCAAGATGACACATTATTTGTTTCCTTAACTGATGCTCCTATAATTTGTATTCAACTATGAATGTTCCCCAAAGATATTCATAAGATCATACACATTATTTCTATGGCAGTGCCAAATGATTCAACTCTGGAATATATTTTTGGGTCCCAAAATGTCTCCTTATTACATAAGTTTTCTTCTTTTTTTTTTAATTAGATGTTTTCTTTATTTACAATATCTCCTTTCCCAGGTTCCTCTCCAAAAGAAAAAAAATAAAAAAAAAAATAAACAAAACTAAAACAATACCCTGTTCCCTCCCCCTCCCTCTGATCACCATCCCACCCCTTCGTGCTTACTGACCCTAGCATTCCGCTACACTGGGGCACAGAGCCTTCACAGGACCAAGGTCCTCTCCTCCCATTGAAGACCGACTTGGCCATCCTCTCCTATACACATGCTGCTGGAGCCATGAGTCCCCCTATGTGTACTCTTTGGTTGGAGTTTTAGTCCCTGGGAGATCTGAAGGTACTATTTAGTTCATATTGTTCATCCTAAGGGGCTGCAAACCCTTCCGCTCCTTGGATCCTTTCTCTAGCTCCTTCATTGGGAACACTATGTTCAGACCAATGGATGGCTGCAGGCCTCTACTTCTGTATTAATTGGGTACTGTCAGAGCCTCTCAGGAGACAGCTATATCAAGCTCCTGTCATCCAGCACTTGATGGCATTCACAATAGTCTCTAGATTTGATGATTGAATATGGGAAGGATTCCCAGGTGGAGCAGTCTCTGAATTGTCCTTCCTTTAGTCTCTGCTCCATAGTTAGTCTCTACAGCTCCTTCCATGGGTATTTTGTTCCCCCTTTTAAGAAGGAACAAAGTATCCACACTTTGGTCTTCCTTCTTCTTGAGTTTCTTGTGGTTTGTGGTTTGTACTTTGTGTATTCTGATCTTCTGTGCTAATATCCACTTATCAGAGAATGCATACCATGTGTGTTCTTTTGTGATTGGGTTACTTCACTCAGCATGATATTCTCCAGGTCCATCCATTTCCCTAAGAATTTCATAAATTCATTGTTTTTAATAGCTGAGTAGTACTCCATTGTGTAGATGTACCACATTTTCAGTATCCATTCCTCTGTTGAGGGACATCTGGGTTGTTTCCAGTTTCTGGCTATTATAATAAGGCTGCTATGAACATAGTGCAACATGTGTCCTTGTTACATGTTGGAGCATCTTTTGAGTATATGTCCAGGAGTTGTGTAGCTGGGTCCTTCAGTAATATTATGTCCAATTTTCTGAGGAACAACCAAACTGATTTCCAGAGTGGTTGTACTAGCTTGCAATTATAGCAGCAATGAAGGAGTGTTCCTCTTTCTCCAAAACCTCTCCATCATCTGCTGTCACCTGAATTTTTTATCCTAGCCATTCTGACTGGTGTGAGGTGGAATCTCAGGATTGTTTTGATTTGCATTTCCCTGATGACTAAGTGTGTTTAACATTTCTTTAGGTGCTTCTCAGCCATTCAGTATTTGTTAGTTGAGAATTCTTTGTTTAGCTCTGTACCCCACTTTTAATAGGGTTATTTGTTTCTCTAGAGTCTAACTTCTTGAGTTCTTTGTATATATTGGATATCAGCCCTCTGTTGCATATAGGATTGGTAAAGATCTTTTCCCAATCTGTTGGTTACCAGTTTGTCTTATTGACAGTGTCTTTGCCTTACAGAAGCTTTGCAATTTCATGAGGTTCCATTTGTCAATTCTTGATCTTAGAGCATAAG
>NW_022196898.1:81328707-81354624 GCF_008632895.1 Mastomys coucha
TTTTCCCCTGTGCCCATGTGCTCGAGGCTCTTCCCCACTGTCTTTTCTATTAGTTTGAGTGTATCTGGTTTGATGTGGAGGTCTTTGATCCACTTGGACTTTAGCTTTGTACAAGGAGATAAGAATGGATCAATTTGCCTTCTTCTTACATGCTCACTGCCAGTTGAGCCAGCACCATTTGTTGAAAATGCTGTCTTTTTTCTACTGGATGGTTTTAGCTCCTTTGTCAAAGATCGAGTGGCCATAGGTGTGTGGGTTCATTTCTGGGTCTTCAATTCTGTTCCATATTCGATAGCTTCCAAATGTGGCTTCTGCTCCTGCTCTACTTTGCCTAGTCTCTATTTAGTTGCTTCCTGATGAGTCCCCTCCTCACAGCCTCTGCTCAGTTGGTAGTCTTTTGATGTCTGGCACAAGTATGCCCATTTAAACTCAACTAGTTAAGACCATATGGGGTCAATTGTTCCTTATTTTATGTCTGAGCAATCCTGGGGCAGAAAAACTAGTCCTTGTTTTCTTTGCTTTTTTGTTTTGTTTTATTTATTTTTCATCAGTAAAACAAGGAGGTCAATATTACTTGCCACATGAGTCCAATAAATAAAGTCAAGAATTAACAACAAATAATAGACTATAGATGGTGTAGACGTTTCAAGAGGTGTGTTCTTCTACACACTGAAGCTTTAAACCTCTTACAGAGTAAATATGAAATATCTATTTCAAAATATAAATATGTATTTACTACCATTCTCATTACTCATTACTGTGATAGTTTACTGACTTGAAATGAGATGTAAGTTGTTTTGACACATAGTTTTAGAGGGTCCACCATGGCAGTAGTGGTGTGGCAAAACAGAACAGCTCATAGCAAGGTGGATAGGAAGGAAGGGAAAGGGAATTGCAGGACCTCTGCTTGCTTTCTCCTTTTGCCCCTTTTGCTCTGTCCAGGTTTTCGGACATGAAGGTGATGTTCACATTCAGAGTGTACATTCCTTTCTCATTTAATCTTCTCTGGAAAGCCCCGACAGATAACATCCAGAGCCATAACTTAACAGTCTCCTAGGTGATTCTAAACCCAGTTAAGATGACCGTGAAGCTGAGCCATCACAAAATCAGGTCTGAAGAATGTTTTACTGATAGGTTTAGGACTCCAAATATGACCTTAGAGATCACTCTGGAGCCCTTTATCTGCCTTTCTAGGATACTCCCAGAGGTCTTTCCCAACTTAACTTCCTACTGGGAAAAAACTAGGCAGGTGCAAGCAAAGTTTTCTTTTCAGGGGGAAATATGTCATGAGTTGTATAAAACTGCAAAAGTGGCCAGAAAGGAGATTACTGTCCCCATTTTACAGATAAGGAAAGTTAATCTCAAGGAGGTTAAATGAGGCACTAGAGGTCACATTATATTTAACAGCAGCCTTAGGATTAGAACCCTGCTCTGCTAGGTTTTGCCCTCCATATTCTTTCCGCTGTATGTTGCTGGAGAGCCTGAAAGGTTATCACAATACAGAGAATGATTATTCAGCCACAGATTGATTAACCCACGGGGGAACCCAATCAATGCTAGTGGATAGCTGGGAGAAGCACTTCTCATTCTACGTTGATGTTTTTACCAGGGCAGTACAATCTCTCCCATCTGGATCAGAATCAGCATTCCAAATACCAGAACAAGCTAAATTACTCTTTCCTTTCTGTCACTGCATCTGTCTTTTGGGGGTGGTTATATATGCTGCTAACATTTTTAGCTGGCAGCCTGGAGTAAATCTCTTTATTGTTCTGCTTTATGTGGGCAGTTCCAGCACCTCTCGGATGTGCGATGGTGGACGATAAATCTAATAAAAGAGTAAATATTCACGTGACTCAAAATGAAAGTGCTAATGTAAACTCAAAAGCAGCCTGGAAATTCTGGAGGTCATTTACCATTCGGGAGGGTAGATCTGCTGGCAAGCATTTCTCCTTTGAGTGGGATGCTGGCTCCCATTCAGGAAATGGTGTTTTAAGGGTGGCCTGGATGACTTGAACTGAGAACTTGTTTTACTTAATCTTGAGAGAGTCAAGGTATAGCTAAAAGGGAAGTGAGATTCTATTTTTATTTTTTTACTATAGAAATATGAAGCACATGTGTTCCTTTCTTTTTTATAATGGTCCCAATGTAAAGCTATTCATCAATTACAAATTTGTTTTATTTTGCCATGATGCCCTGTAATTTTTTCATACATTTACCTTTTCTTTGTGAGGATATAAAACTGAAGATTAATTTTGTATTAATTGGAATGCACACAATGCTCTTAGCAGAAGTGTCTGCATTTTCCATTTATCATATAACATCTGCTTTTTTTTTCACTAACTGTAAAGAGCTCCACTTTTCTGCTTTTATATTTGAAAACACTTTATAGTCTACATTTTGGAGTTTGTTATTGCATCTGATTCTTACTGTATCCTATGAAGTAAAGCTTGGGAGATTTCACTTTCTACTGTGGACTCAGAGACATGAATGTGACTTTTTACCTTGAGAGAAGGTTCATATTGATTTAGTGCACAGTCTGCTGGGGCAGTCTCTTTTATTCCAGCATCCCATCTTCAAGTGATTTTCCAGACATTTAAAGAATATAAAAATTTATACATTGTTCCTCAATTTTTAAGGAGCAGGTAGAAGATGAAGAATAAGGAAACTTTTATTTAGGGTGAAATTAGGTAAATTCCATATTTGTATCAGTTTTCTGCATTATCATCCATTTACTTTCTAATTTTTAGATTATGCAAAATAGATTCAAGTTTATTTCACTTCAAAACTATTAAATGGCTTCTGTCTTTTTTTGGGATTTTTCAGTGATTTTACGTGACTATCATCAGAAAAAAATGGACTATTTCTACAATCTTTGACCTGTCTCTTTAAGATGTGCAACAAGGATGAGGAGCAAGGAATCTGCAATATTCTTTATAATTTCATGGGGTCTTCTGAGGAAATGTGCCAATTTTATGGGGACTCGTAGGGAAAAATTTTGATTTCATGTGGATTCGAGTGAAAAGGTAAATTTCATGGGATTTCTAAAAATGGCTGGATTTCTCAGGATCCATGAAATCCATGACAGCCATGGAGAAAATGGGCTGCTCCTGTCATGGAGTAAATTCCAGTGCAGTTTGGCCCAAAAGTTTATTTCTTATACACCTGCTATTATATGCACTGCATACTTTGTATCTCTGTAGACCATTTACTCTCTTACTGATGTCTGGGAATGCCAGAGCTGGTACTTTGTTACATACCAACAAACAAGAACACATGGGGACAAGGTTGTGAGCCACTATGAACATGTACAGTATAATCACTAACAAGTAATGACTCACCTGTGTGGTATGTTGGGGTCAAGACCAGTGTGGTGGAACCTGGAGTTGTGATGTTGCCAATTAGGCAATGGGAGGATGCCATGTTCATAAACATGGTCATCACAGAGAACAGTTTCCTCGTGCTTGAAGAGATCTTAGACACCCTTGTGGGTCTCTTACTCAGCGTTTCTCAACCTGTGGGTCCCAACTCTGGGAACACACACACATTTCATGGTCTTTGGAACTGAGACACCACTCAGTAGGAAAATTACAGTTATGAAGTGCCAAAGAACGTAATTTTATGCTTGGGGGTGCCTAAGACCATCGGAAATATGTGTTTTCCTATGGTTGCAATCCTGAGGTTGAGACCCACTCCTCTAACATGCTGTAACGTTTACACCTCTGTATCATGGTGCCTATGAGAAGCTGCTAAGAGTTGAAGCTCAAACCAGTGGACCTAGATTGTCAGAGATTAGGCTTTGAGAATCTGCCTTTGTGCTTTAGCTCTCAAGTAAATCCCATCCTGTCATACTTCCAACTGGAGAAGCAAAGTTGGTTCAAATACACACTTTTCTTCCCGAATCCTCTGCTCCAATGCCTCATATGTCCTCGGAATCTTTCATACTTAAAACCTCTTTCTATAGAAAACAGGCAAATGGCCATTAGTTGGTCCTGTGATTGGAGCTGAGCTGAATTGGTAGGGAAGAAAAGATGCTGCAGCATGCATGGATATTTATCATCTCCCTGGAGGCACTGTGAGCACAGCAGCTACAGCAGCTAATACAGCTGTGTTGTTGGTGACCATCAGAGCTACCGTCATGTGCTTTTTTCCACCCAAAAGCATGAACAGCTCTCAGCAAAGTTCCAAATTAAACAGTATAATTTTAAGTCATTTTATGTGATACCCATTTTTAGGAATCATCCAGCACACATCCAGCAAAGGCTCATTGGTCTTAACATGTGAGCCAGTGTCAGATCTCTGTGCACACAAAGCTGACCAACAGACATAATCGAGATGTCCGTGGACATAAGAAGTAGTGTGGATGTAGGAACGATATTCCTCATTCTTTGCCACTATTCTAAGATTTCTAGCATTGCTAGATTCGTGCCTACTGAATGAGCACAGTGCTTCCCCATCACTGCAATGACAACATTTCCTCAGGTTTTCAAAGTGCCTTCAAGGTTAGAACATACAGATCCTCTGATAACCATTTATATTGCCCTACTGGACCATATCATATGCACACATTTCTAAAATGGAAATATTCTACTGCCCCAAGGTTTCCTGGAGTTCCCTGTTCTTTTCAGGGTAATAGCAAATCATTAACACATGGAACCTCTCTGGTCTTGGACACTAGCACATCTCAGGTCTTGTCATCTAAGCTTTTGGGAACACTGGTTTTTTAAGCACTTCAGTGCTTCATGAAGCCCTGCATCTAGACCTGTATTTTTCTGACCCTAAAGTATGATTTTGTTTTGCTCATCCAGAACTTAAGAATCAATTTTTTTTTGCTGAGGCATCGGCGCAGTATGATTAGACAGCCTCTCATTTGTCTTGTCATAACTGTACCCAGACATAAAATTGTGACATTGTTGTGCTGTTCAATCTATGAAAGAACTTCAATATTTTTCTTAAATGTTTATATTTCTTGTTGTTGACCTGCAAAATCTTAAGGCTATGCTCTTATATGTCCTTCTGTCTTCACAGGTCATGGTCCTTTTGATGACACACAGTACTTCAGCCATAGCTACAATTTGCTTTTTAATTCCTAGAAATTCTCCACCCCAAAATAATACATGAGCCTCTACTCTAAGGCATATCCCGAAAGCTATTTCCTGATCGCACCACCTGTATGACTCTTGCTCATTCTAAAGAACTCAGCACGATTTCAACGTCATGAGAATTTATGAAGGATCAAGTATCATGCTGTCTAGTGAGACTGGAGAAGTGAAGGACATGTGGTCTTTGTCTATATGTTACTAGTGATCTACTCATAAACTTAACCTCCTGATGCTCAATTAAAAGTCCCTTTTGTCCATTGAGTCTTTATTACAGCACTTACCTTACAATATCCTACCATGGGCTATGAGATTCTCAAAGAAAAACAATGGGCCATCTCTCTATTTACATGTATTCAGCACCTGACTTAGTTCTTGGCTCATAGTAGGCACTTGACTAAGGAGTGAAAACCTGGAAAGTCTATCAGTTGTCAAGGCAGGCAAAATAATATGTTAGAAAGGTCTTGACTATTGGTCCTGGGGATAATTCCTCCATATTCTAGTTCTGATTATTACCATGAACATTTTGTATTCTAAACTGTTCCCTAAGCACTGTCTCTTTTCTTCCCCATTCCTCATGGGGAGTTCCTTTTGGCACCAGTCCCAGAGCTCCAACCTGGCATCCCTGACTCCATCTACTCCCCAGAAAAGGGAGAGGTCGGATCTCCCATGTGGATCTTGGGTGTAAGTGATGGGGTTCAGTTAGAGTTCCCTTTCTAGTCCTGAACACATCAAACAGTACAAACCAAATGCTGGATATACAAATTTCCTCCTGTCCATTTAAATCAAAGGTAGAAGAAAAATGGAAAACAATTTGGATGGTTTTATTTCATTTTTAAAATTTTTTTTTCGCGGAGTATTTGGTTTCTTAATGGTCAAAAACTGTTTTTCTACCTAGATTGACTGTTGATAAATTTTATATAAAGTTTTAAATTCTGAAAAGAATTCATTTCAAGAACATAGTTTAGGTGTTGAAAGCACTAGACTGCTTTTCCAAATGAGACAAACTGACAGTGGCATCCTTTGTATTTTTACCAATACATCTACTTGGAACCTAGTGAAAATAGTAAGTGTAGTTTTGAGTATGTAACTCATGGGGAATAAATTCATAGTTTTAATATCCTGGACAGAGATGATTTTCAAAAATCAGAAACTTACCACTTTCTATATAAAAGTTTACAAAACAAAATTTTTAAAATCTTCCCTGAAAGTAGTGTTTTTTTAAAATAGTGTTTTTTTTTTTAAAGCCCCACCAAACACAAGACAAATTGCAAACCATAGCTGTTTAAATAATGATTTGAAAACAACCCTACCAAAATCCTTTCTAGTAAATAGTTTCACTGTTGTCCCTGGTAATAATAAATATAGATATGAGCAGTATGTCACTTTTATGCTATACAGCAAGAAAGGAAAATATTCTGATAAAAGAATCAAGGGTATGGATCAAAATAGCTTCAACAATTCATAATTTAGCTTGGATGCTGGGCCTGCTCACTCTCACTGTCAAAGGCGTAGGTCACAATCTAAAACATCAAGGGTTGGGCTCCTGGCTCTGGCAGTTTCCTTTAATAATGTTTCTTGATAGTCTGAAATTCTCTGATCCGCTAGGATTTTTTTTTTTTCATTTTTTATTAAGACAAAGTTTTCCTGTGTAGCCCTGGCTGTTCTTGACTTGCTCTGTAGACCAGGCTGTCCTCGAACTCAGAGAGATCTGCCTGCCTCTGCCTCCTGAGTGCTGGGATTAAAGGTGCACTCCACCACGCCCAGTAATCCTCCATTTTTAAAAATCTGTTAAATAACAAAAATTTCTTCGTAGATTTATTGTAAGAGTAGTAATAAAAGTAGACCGTATGTGCAAAATGATTGAATTAGCTTCAGGGTACCATACAATATCAAGATGGTTATTCCTTTCTCATTCACTTTGCCTATAGTGTCTAATTATATCCTTCACAAAGATGGAAACCACATAGATGGACATGGTCTGGAGAAGCCCTCAACTTTTCCAAAACCTTTAAGAGTTCATCACTGTTTATCCAGCTTAAGTCCATCTCAGACTCACTCCTTGATGTTATTTTAAGTCTTTGGGTACCCCCTCACCCCCGACTGACAAGCCCCCAAACAAAGCACTTGCATTTTCACAGGGAAGCTGTACGGGGAAATAACTATCCTAAGTAGAGAATTTTAAGTGGATTTCTTTAAGATTAGAGCTTAAAATTCACATTGCTGTCTTCAGACGTATTTTAAATGAAACGAGGTCGCAAAGTTAACGCGTCCCACAGAAACGTCGCTCTGTTTCCTTCCCTGATTTGGTTTTAAGAAAATGTCTACTTCAGACAGCTTCATGCTTATTGTGATTGGTGTTTTCTCCTTCCTTGGATAATTGCATTCATTTTATTTTTTTCCTCTTTGAAATGAATTGTAGTTTCTATTTTGGACTCTGTCCTGATGATACAGGCTTCACTATTGGATATCGGGGATATCAAACTGGGCAATCGAAGTGGCTCATTAGTGGGTTCCTACCCCCATGACACATGAAGAGGACAAAGGGAAAAATCCGGGGTTCCAATCACTACCCCTCAAATAGTGTCCTGCAGCAGCCACCCTTAGCCTTCATATAAGATTCACGACAATTCTGGGACTGGCTTAGCTCTGACACCGTATTAGATATGTGAAGATCCAAGCGGCTCTCTACATAACTCAGGGCAGAATAGGGATTGCTTTGTAGGCTCCCCGGCTGTTTTAAAGTTTGCTTTTAACCCAGTGACTTTGAAATTTTTCAGTATATTTTTTTTGTGTGTATATGCGCGTGAGCGGGGAAAAAAAAGAGTCAGAGAGAGGGGAACTGATGTTCCCTAGGGGCAAATTGTGGTTTGTGCTTCTCTTTATAGCAAAGGTTTTCTTGCATTTTATCTTCTATCTCCTCTTACAAGCTAAGATTTGAGCAGTCCTTTTCTTACCAAATTTAAGGGATAGATGCTATAAGGACCTGAACTGTCCACTCGGCCTGAAATGTTTTCTCATGAATAGAAGATAGATGAAGGAGTCCTCTTTAACATCAGATAATACTGTGTAGCATATGGACCTTTTCATTAGAGTTCCAGACACCAAATACCTTTGTAGAAAATTCTTGAAGTGTTCACTGCAAAAATAAATAAGTAAAATAAAATATTATATTTTTATAATTATGATCCCTACCAAGAGTTAACAGAATGTATTTTTTTCTTCTAGTAGAGCAGAATATGGTAAAGCAGAGGATATGTCCATTTCCTGAGATCATCTGGACACTTCATCTTGTAATTTAATAGTGTTACCACAGGAATCCTAAGGGCTAAGTCTTTGGAATGTAATTTGAGACAAGCAGAAACAGGTTCAGAAAGGCTAAATGATAAATTGAAATACACAGCTGATACACAATAGATCTGTAATTTAAAATCATTTTGTCTAATTTCAAAGCTCATACATTTACCCTGGCTCCTAGCACCTCACAGAAAGGGTAAAAATTTGAGGTGTGGACTTAGCCAGCGAACAGTGACAATTTATGATCTAGTTCTCTGTTTCGGAACAATCCTTCCATGAAATGCTAAATGTGCTCCATATTATATTTCGAGGCTGTCAAAACCCCTGGGTCCTGGTAAATTTTTAACTAGGGTGAGTGCAAAATTCAGCATCTCTACCTTTTCCCCTAATGACAATACTCCTGGAATCTCTCACAGATGTTCCTTGAGAGATTTCTTCCTTTGCTCTGTGTTAGCATTTTTCCTTATTGACACACCTTCTTTACCTCATTTTCTACATGATGTATTGAAATAGATAGTACAAAGGCAAAATAAGTGTTTACAAATTGAGCTACCCCCCCCCCAAGCCCTGTTTTATTAGTCTTTTGGGAAACTTTCACAGATTTCCATAGTGGCTATATCAGTGCCTACCAGTAGCGACTGAGGATTTCTCTTGTCCTCATTCTCACCAGCATTTTTGAATTCCCTGTATTCTATGATCAGGACCCATATTCAGGAATCATGAAAGGTTCACAAGAAATAGCATATACTAATACGCCTTCTAAATTCTTTAATCATCAGCTGTTCCTAAGGAACCTTTAATAGGCTTCCTTTCTTTCATACCTGTTTTACACCGTGCAAGGGTACAGATTAATTTATTGCTAGAAGTGGACAGTCTTGGGGCCAGTCTACTTTCCTGTTAAATACTGTTTTAGGCACTGGTGGATAGGAGACTAAACAAAACAGAAGTTTTGGTTTGTGTAGGTAGTCCTTTGTGCTTTGTGTGTGTATGTGTGAGGTGAGAACTTGTTGACATGTGTGGAGCAGAGGGAAACAGCCCTTGTCTAGCATTTTTCAGAAATAACAAGGAGGCCAGAGTGGCTTGAAGCAAAGAACACAGTGACTAGTGGGGCAAGCCGCAAGGGGTTAGCTTGGGTAAGGTCTTTGCTAGAGATTGCATTTTCAGTGTTATCCAAAGATATTTAGAGTAGAGGTTTACTCACAAATACTGATGGGTAATGGTAGTACACAGGACAGGGAAGTTCTGCTCGACACACATCAACAGTTTCCTACCTTGCACATAGCACACTCTCATGAAGGACTACCTACCTAAACCAAAATCTTTGCTTTATTTATTCTATTATCCACCATACCGAAAATGGGGGCAGTTCTAGTAGGATTCTCCCGTTCTCTTTGATTTCCAGCTAGTATGAAATAATTGGTCTCCTTGGCATGTCCCTGTGCCCTCCTACTATGCCCTTCTGCCTTGATGCAGTACCAAAATACAAAGAGCCAGTCTCCACTGGTGTGAAAACTTGTAAAAGGATGAGCCAACATAAAACTTCAGTCTATTTATATTTATTTTATTTCATTGTCATTTTATTTTACATTCATCTCGTGCGTATGAATGTTCTGCATGAATGCGTATTTGCCCATTACATGCCTGCCTGGTGTGAATGTAGGTCAGAAGAAGGTGCCACAGCCAATGGAATTGGAGTTACAGATGGTTGTGTGCCATCATGTATATTCTGGGCACTGAATCTGACCCTTCTGAAAGAACAGCAAGTATTACTAAATACTGACCCATCTCTCTAGTCCCTTAAACCTTCCCTTAGGATATTTGTCACAACAATGCAAAGCTAATATACTCTTCTATGCTATGACTAACACACTGTGTTTTTGCTTCAAATAAAATGGCTAACATTAGAAAGAAGATGGTACACTCCAACTACTACATTCAGAGCAAATAGAAGATCAAACATCCAACTGTTGTTTTTATTAACTACCTGTGGACACATTTAAAGGGTTTGGTATAATATTGAATGAGATTGTGCACATAGAGTTCTGCATTGGTTACCTTTGTGTAGGTACATCACAGTAAGTGAAAGCAATTTAAAGAGAATTGCTCTGGTTTCTCGTATCACAGGGTTCAGTCAATGGCTATGTGCATCTGTGCACAAGGGCAGACCATCACATTGGCAAGAGGATGTGGCAAGCAGGTGAGGCACATGAGGGAGTAGGTGAGAGAGAGGAAGAGACTGGGGATCATTTATAACCTTCAAGTCATGCCCTTTGGGACCTTCCAAGTAGATGTCACATCCTAAATTTTCCATAATCTCTCCAAATAGTGTCACCTTCTGGGAACCACATCTTCATTACATGATCCTATGGGCGAAGATTTAGTATTCAAATCATAACAATCCAACACACCCTAACATTCTCAACATGCTATCCTACGATCCAGCATCAATATGTGAAATGGAGGTCACTTTAGGCACTCTAACTCAATGTCTTACTTGTGTGATTCACTTCTTGAATTGCTCACCTTTAATGCATGAATGACAGGGCCTCTGCATCACAGGATTACTATGACCATCATAATGAGACCATAAAATGTCCAAGACACCACCATCTTTACAGTGACCACTCAGTGCTGAGATTTTGTGTATGACTAGATAACATTTATGCTTGACAAAATGGTATCAGATGTTATCCTTTCATAAGACCTCTGGGAAGTAAATTATGTATTGAAATTTTCATTTTGTAAAAGTTCAGAGAAGTGAGGTGACTAGTTCAAGACCATTTATCTAGGCAATGGGGTCCAGTTATGGAGCCCAGGTGCCCCCATTCCAGCTGCTCTTTTTATAAGGATTTGTTCCAGATGCATTTGGATATTTGCACAGACCTAAGAAGAAATTAAGATAAGCTTCCTAAGTCAAAATTATTCTTTCTATTTTATCAAAACTTCCTAATAAAGCCTCTGTATATCTAATTAGCATGCATACTAATAAATGAAAGAAATGACATGAGAAATGAGAATCCTCTAGAAAGAAGTTAAATTTGGGCTGCTAGAACATAAAGTATACATTTAAGAGATGGTACCAATCAGTTGTTGACACATTGGATAATTCTGAGAAAACTGCCTAACATCTTGAATCTTAGTTTCTTCATCTGCTAAATGAAATCTCAGTATATTCTCATATCTGCTGGCTAGATTTTCCAAACTATATGCCAAGATAAAGATGGAAACACTTCGAGAAAAAATGCTACATATACCACATGTGTTGCTACTATTAAACGTCTCTAAGAAAATTCAGATGTAGACACCTCTAGCGTACCTTCTGGGGTTCATTACTAAGCATTCAATTAAAAACTTAAATTCTTTTGCTTTCTAGGGGAAGGGTGAGTATAGACTGAGAACGTTTTCCCTAATGGCTTAAATTCGTAGAAGTTTTCTTACATAGTTTAGAAAAACATTGTCTAAGCCTTCTTTTCCTTTTAGCTTTTCATCATTGAAGCAAACCCTTGATGTTTTATTCTATCCAGACACCGATAACAAAAGACTATAGATTGGGTCACATACATACAACCAAAGCCTACTTCTTATAGTTCTGGAATCCAGGAAATCCAAGACCAATGTGACAATAAGCCAAGTAACTTGTGAGATCCACCATGCTGACTCACAGAGTATATGGAAGTTGATGTTCTCCATTTGATGTGTCCCTGTGTAGCAGAGACAGCAAAGACCTCCTTCAGGCTTCTTTTATAGTGTCTCTAATACTACTCCCAAAGTTTTCATGGCTGAAATACCTTCCCAAGGGCCACATCTTCAAGTACCTGCATACTAGGAATTAAGTTACAATGTCTGAATTTAATGGGCATGCAGAAAATGACATTAGTATCTGACTTTCTCTACTACCAGTAGTCATTGCCATGGGTAACATTTTAAACCCCTATTTGTTTCAGTAAGCATTTATTCTTTTAGGAGAGGACAAGAAGGATCATCCTAAACCTCTTGGAGCCCAGAAATCAATGAAGAAAAACAATTTTGCAAACAAACTGCATTATTAGAAGTTACACCAAGGAATTTTACAGAGCAGAATAGAAGTAAAGTTCAAAGTGTGCCTGAGTCTGGCTGGTGTGTACAGAGAGCTGGACCAAGAGGGCAAAAATGATATTTCAATTGAACTGTAAGTTAGGGGGAAAGTTGTGATGGTGAATAACTGGAATGGAGGGAGGAGTGTTGCAGCAGAGGAGAACAATTTACACTGTAATTAAAATACTGACAATGAAAATGTTCTGTGGGATGCTATTGAATATGGAAGCAGAACTTAGAAAATTTGTATGGTGCTGCTACAATGAATGGTTTAATGAGGGTAAAATAGAGTTCATCTGAGTGATGCACACTTTTACTAAGGTGATGGAGGGAGCAGTAAGGTTACTACTCCAAGAGGTCCAAAGAAATATAGTTGAGGTAGGAACCATGGTTATGAAATAAAGTCATGGATGCTTTATATAAAAAAGTTCAAGTAGAATGTACAGTAGCTGATGACAAATCCAAAGATGATTTTAAAGAAAAATGGGAAATTTTGGACTACATCTACATGAGGAGTCTTTGTGAAAAGAAGCAGAGATGAAGAAGGCTTTGGTTATATAGAAGAAAACAGACCCAAGACACCATAGTCATGGACACAGTAAGTTTCAGGTGTATGAAAGGGAGTTAGGTAAAATATGATAGACTTACAGGGAATTTGTAAAGCAGGTGAATGTTCAAGGTACAGACTCTGATAGGTCTGAAAGAGGGAGATAAATAATATGGAAAGAATAGATAAAGAAGCCAAGGAAACATACACAAATACAAAAATATAAAACCAAAGAACCAGATGGCTTTTGGAAACCAAAACAGTAATAGAACAAAATAATCTATGGAACAACCAAGTCACAGAGAGGTGGGATGACAGGAAGGGGCTTGGCCATCTTTGATACAAAAGAAGGCAAGAGCCTGAAGGCAGTGTTTAAATGACACAAGAGTGTCCTCATTAAAAATGCTCAGTGACTCTGAATAGTCACTATCCTGTGTTGTCCTCATTCTTGTCCAGAGTGTTGATAATGCTCAAATCCATAGGCTCTGTAGCTATAGGGAAGACTTTTGAGGGGCACTGTCTGAGTATATTTATGGGTGACACTGATGTTAGAAGAAGAGAGATGTTTAATGGAACAGCATATTGTGGGTACAAGAGGACTCATTTGGAGGAAGTCTAGATTTTCCTATGAAGACAGAAACTCTGAGGATGGGCTCAGGTGGCTCATGCCCACTTGTGGTGCTTTAGTCATTTTTGTGTCACAGTGACAAAAACACCTGCCAGAAACAATCTATAGAGTGTTTGGCTTTGTCTCACTGTTTTAGGGTCTCCAGTATGCAATGGTAGGAAAGCATGACCACTCAGCTCAGCTTGATATGGTATGTGTGTGGTGAAACTCTTCATATTATGGAAGATCAGAGACAAAGAGGGCAGGAGAAAGTATGGGCTGGAGTCATCCTTCAGAGTTCTGCCCTTAGAGATCAACATCCACAAGCTAGACGTCACCTCCTCAAGATTTCATAGCACCCCCTGTACCTCACAGTAACTCAGCTGAGGAACAAATGTTTAAAACATGAGCAAGAGGAGAAACTCGTAATATGTGGGATGGTTACTACATATGTCTCCAATTAGGAGGACTAGAGCTCAGGGCCTGTACCTCACACAGCAGAGCAAGCGTTGTTTTTCCCCAAACTCTGAGTTATTTGGGTATCAAAATATCTTGTAACAATAATAGATCAAAACAAGGTAACAATGGGATGTTTGTTAGTTGTTCTTTGAACTTGCACCCCTCCCTCAGAGGATGAGACTTAGTCAGGAGATGGAGAAGGGCCACACACAGACTCAGGGGTCTGAGCAGTTAAGATAAGTGGTCAGTAATTCTAATGGTTATCAAGGACAAGTCTGGACTCCAAACCTGAAACCTTGCCCAGTGCATATCCTATCTGGCTTATGTTTCTTTTCTCCCAATAGGAAAGTAAGAATCAGATGGGTGGCAGATACCCGGCCATATGCATATTTATAATCTATGGCAAATGTGCCATCAGGCTGACTAATTCAAGCATACAAGAACTGGAAAGTTTAGATGGAAGCTGATGTTTTCAGTATTCCAGGATGCAGCTCTGCCAGATCAATGTGTTAACTTAATGAGAGAGAGAGCATTTCCTGATTCAGGAAGGAAAGCAGCACTCACCCTCCTCATCCTGACGAATGCGCAGATCCCTCTGTGCTTTATAGTCTCTCCCCACCCCCAACACAGACACACAAGCACTCATCTGACTCATTGTAAAAATGCCCCCAGGGTTTGGATATTGCCCATCTGATATCGGTAGCTTTGCTGCAAGCCGTGGTAATTGCTCTCTGTAAATGTGTTGCTTCTGAACCCTCTCTAAGGCAATCCTTTGTTCCTGTCTGGTTGTGCCCTCCTTTGCTTTTCAGTCACTTCCTGCCTTTCCCTTCTCACTAGTCATCAGAGTGTTAGACACCTCAATAATTATGCCTTCTAATATGTTCCTTTATAATGAACAAAAATCCAATTCTCTCCCTGCTCTTCACAGTTAAAACCCTTGATGCCATTGACCATTTATAACCATTTCTGCATCTTTCCTTGTCTTCGAAATTTCTCCTGTAATAAGGTCCTCTAACCCTTACATGTATTTACTTCCTAGCTATGCTGATGTTGCCTCACACTGAACTCATACCCAACATCCCTCATAGTTTCACATTTTGAATGTTCAGTCAGTTGTCCCATACCACTAAAGTTTGGAGCTCACGTGTAAGATGCCCAGCTGGATGTGGAGCCTATTTGACAGCCTCAGGTCATTGCATAGCCTCACAGGAGATTGGGAGGTGCTGGTCTCTCTGTCTGTTACTGATGAGATGAGCAGCTTGCTAGTTCACAGACTTCTCACCATTCTACAGTGCCTCCCCACAGTCCCCAGAGTAATGTGTTTAACCAACCATGGACTTAAACTTCCAGAAACGTTGTCTTCTTTGTAAGTGGATTGTCTCAGACGTCTTGTCACAATGATGGAAAACTGACAAACACATGCTCAATGGAAAAGCCTACGCCGTGTGCAGTGTTTTTGCTTCTTTCTGAAATAGTTATGTCTCTATCTCAGGTCCTAGCCTGAAAATAAAAGAAGAACTCACTTAACAAAGTGTGAAGAAAAAGGAAGAATATCAAAACTCTTCAAAGCAGAATTTATTGGCAGAGCCTATTGTATCAAGATTTTCCCAAAGTGAAATACTTATCTTTTTAAATCTTTTCCCCTTCACCTATTTACCATAAAGTTCCTGTCTAACCTTGTTCCCCTACCCTTAATTTAGAGTGAGGAGAGCCAAAGCCACCTGCCACTTGGCATCTTTGAGGAGCTCTGCGATCATCTCCTATATATTGAGAATTAGATTTGGTAGGAACAGGAATGTTTCAGTCTGTGCTCTGTTGCTAACAACATAATCCACAGAGTGAGTAAGTCATAGGAAGGCAGGGATTTACTGGCTCATGATGATGATGATGATCTGGGACTTGAGTGACCAGAATATTTGACATCTTGGCACCCGGTGAGGACGGCTTTCTTGATAGCAAAGTCCTGAGATGATTCAGGGCCTCAATTGGCAAGAGACATAGAACAAGCAAGCTGGCTTTCATGGCAGTCTCACTTGAGATGGGCTTCCATCTGGTCACATCTCTTACCATCTTATAATAGAGATTACTATTCAGCACAAGTTTTAGAGGCAACAAAGTCTATGCAAATGAGAGCCAAGGAAAGGCTCTGCCCTGTTATAGGACCTCTGTATTTTCGTAGCCCAAACACAATAATTAACTACCCCCCAAAGTACAGGCTTACTTCCTCTTGGAAGTAGTATGCATTCTGCTCCTCTTTATGTCTGGAAAAGAAAGGTTTATGTGGGGCTTTCCATTTGTATGTTTGGTGAAACCAAATTTCTTGGGAGACAGTAGCATTTGACTTTGTCTCGTTTCAGTGTGATAGACAAGGAAAGAGGCCCAACAAAGGAATATTCTGGGAAAGAAGTCTATTCCCTAATAGTTCTAGTTTATATATAGAATCCCAGGAAACTCATGAATTTTAAACAGGATTTAATTTGGAAGTACGTACATATTTTATCTTCCAGAGATATGGTAGAGTCTTTATGCAAAACCCAAATAAAAGGATACTTTTAGGGAAGTAGCTGTAACTATGTACTGAAATGCTATCTTTTGTACTGCAGAGAAATTCTCTACAGAAGATGGGTCACACTGGCTAGAGGACCCCAAAGATAATGGCAGCAGCCTGCCTATACAATCTAGAGACTATGAACAGCTGGTAGCATTAACATGGGGAATAAAGCAAGACTGGAGAATTAGGCAAACTCTGGGAAGTTCAATACTGTGGAAAGTCGAGAGAATGTTTTCTGCTTATCATATCCTTAAAATAAGTGGAAGTGATGCATCTACATCATGCACCTTGTTCTGAATATCAAGACTTGGCATCTGTAGATAGGTTCCATGTAATAGAGCCCAGACAATGGTAAACCCATGTCAGTGTCTGGTGGCAGAGAAGGTTGAGTGTGGCTAAAGTAGAGGTCACAGCAACACAGATGCAACTGACCATTCTAAGTTGCTACCCATTTGTTTTCCCTTAATTAATTCACAGGGAAATAAGATTGCTTGCATCATTGTGCACAGAGGCTGACTTTTATTCCAATCAACATGATAGGTAGCACATACTTTGTTGGATGCTTAAAATACAGAGGAGAAACTTATGGGCCCTGTTATTAACTTGTGCTTTGCCAATGCGAAGAGGTAACATTTTTCTTTCATGATATGATGTATAAGTATTCTTCCCATGATTTCTGACTCCTGAAAATTGCACATTTATATTAGTTTCATGTATGTTATTTCCTGTCTAAATGTCAAAGAAGGTAACTGTGTGTGATTGAATATATTCAACCTGGTTAGGCCCTTTGAGAAACTTGACACTACTGGGTATGTGAATGAATGTTGCTGGCTCCTGAACCAGCCATCTCTTTATTTAAAGAGTACATAACTGTGTGCTATTGTGGAAACAAGAGTGAAGTGTAATACTAAGTTTGATTTAGGGTTTTCAAATGACATGTTTGTGTTTAGGAAGCATTTGAGTTCAAAGACTGTACAGACAAAACAATTGGGATTACAGAAACACAGAGATATTTGTGGTAGAAATGAATAGAAATAGGAGTCATAGCTAAGGTGAAATCATGCTTTATACTACCATGTAATGTTTGTGATTCTTCTAAATACCTTCCCTCTTATCACAATGGGTATTTTTTCTCAGTTCTTTTCCACAGAGAAAGGAATAGACCCAAGGACAGAGAGCCCTATATGGGAGCAAGGGTGAAACCAGACATTTTTGGCTTTGCGTTCTCTGCTGAGTCCATTAGATTATATCTCCTTTTATTTCTGTTATTTGATTTTCAGTTCTCTGTGTTGGCATATTTGAAGTGATAAAATACAGTTTTGTTCTTATGTTACTAATGCAGTAGAGGTATTTTTCAATTTTGCCAAACTACAGCACACTAAACATGGCAAATAAATGCTTTCAGCACTACTTTTTTTCTGAGGCATGCCTTCAAATGGGAGTTAAAAATAGGAATGTAGATGCTAATAACAGTATTGATAAAAGAAACTCTGGCTTCAAAAGTGAGAAATCCAATTATAAAAAATGATAAAAGTATTTAAGGAAAATACTCTGTAGCAGATGAGAGTACTAATGGACGTTTTAGTCTCATGGCACTATTACATATCCTAAATTAAATATATATTATAAATTGAATATAGTTTTTCTCAACACAGTAATCAGACATTAGCTAAGACTTTCTGTTCTCGTATCTAACGACTCTGGAGGTGACATCTTTTATTTAGATTCCACTGAATTTATAAACACTGAAAAGTAGAATTACAAGAAAGAATGAAAAATAAACATACAAAATCAAGAATTTATACATTGGACTTGTCCCAAGTTTCCTCTTCATGTTTATATGTACCCTAGCTATCTTCATCTAAAGGAATGTAGTACTTAAGTGGCATGAATCCCAAGATCACTTAATATGTAAATAGTGTGCTCTTAGACCAAGGCAGCGTTAGTTAAAAGTTCTGTAGAGTTTGTATATTTGTACTCAAAGAAAGTTAAAATACTTATCAGACCACTTGCCATTAATTTTCATGCTATTTCTTTAAGGAAGGGGACAAGGATCATTCTGTTATTATTAGCTTTTATTTATTTAATTGTTTTTACATATTTACATTGAAGGAACTCTATAAATATTTAGGAAGCTTCTGTGTCCATATTCAAGTTGTCCATACCCTAAGAATGCATAATAGAGCCAACTTTACTGATTTCAAATCCTTGTTTATCAATGAAAAATCAGTTTCTCTCAAGATCTCAAGATTCTATGCTTAGGATGTAGAGTGGGGGATGAGGAAAGAGAGATTGATCTTCCACTATATAAGGATAGTCAAAACATGCTTGATTAAATGTATCTAGGCTAAACAACAACAGCTTAAGGACTACCGGCTGTTGCCCAACATTTGATCTATCTGTGCTAACTGATGACCTCATAGATTCTGATGCATCTGCCAACAACACAGTTGCTTTGCACATAAAAAAAAAAAGACCTTCACTTGGCACTCAGTTCTTACTCAACTTAGGCTTTCTTCCTGCCTAGGACCATGTACCCAATTTGTAAGGCTGGATATCAGTTAGATATCAATGCATCAAATATCAAATTATTAAATATGTGACATCCTTCTCCATTAACAAGTATGTCTTTGTATTAACCCTTTGGGCCAGATTCAAGTTTAGAGTTCTTGTAATAGACCGAATTCTAATCGTAGACAACGTGAATTATATACGCTTCAAATTCATATGCTAAATCCTTTTCCCCTTATGTTCCTCAAAATGTCATTTTCTTGGGAACAATGTGTGCCAGTCAGCTTTTCGTTACTATAATCAGATATCTGACACAAACAACTTATAAAGAGAGGCTTATTTTTGTCACAGTGTTGTGGACATTTCAGTCCATGATCATTATAGGTCCCAAACTTTGAACCTGTGTGAAGGTAGTAAATTGTTGCATATGCACATGGCAGAGCCAAACTACTTACTTCATGGACCAGGGAACAAAACTACCAAGAAAGGGACAGGCCCCTCTATCTCCTCCAATGGCACACATCCATGGACCTAAAACTTCCCAACAGGTTCCATTTCTTTCTTTCTCTCTCTCTTTTTTTAAATCCCATAATTTTATTTTTTATTAGATATTTCATTTATTTACATTTCAAATGTTACCCCCTTTCTAAGTTTCACCTCTGGAAACCCCCTATCCTATCCTCCCTCTTCCTGCTTCTATGAGGGTGCTCAACCACCCAACCACCGACACCCACCTTCCCACCCTGGCATTCTCTTACACTGGGGAATTGAGCTTTCACAGGGCCAAGGACCTCTCCTATTCAAAGCCATTCTCTGTTACATATGCAGCTGGAGCCATGTGTCACTCTTTGTGTACTCTTTGTTTGGTGGTTTAGTCCATGGGAGCTCTGAGGGGGTCTGTTTGGTTGATACTGTTGTTCTTTCTATGGGGTTGCAAACCCCTTCAGCTCCTTCAGTCCTTTCTCTAACTCCTCCATTGGGAACCCCGTGCTCAGTTCAATGGTTGGCTTCGGGTATCTGCCTCTGTATTTGTCAGGCTCTGGCAGACCTTCTCAGGAGATAGCTGTATCAGGCTCCTGTCAGCAAGCACTTCTTGGCATCCACAATAGTGTCTGGGTTTGGTGTCTGGTTATGGGTGGATACCCAGGTGGGGCAGTCTTTGGATGCCTTTCCTTCAGTCTCTGCTCCACACTTTGTCTCTATATTTCCTCCTCTGAGTATTTTGTTCCCCCTTCTAAGAAGGACTGTAGCATCCACAGTTTGGTCTTTCTTCTTCTTGAGCTTCATGAGATCTGTGAATTGTGTCTTGGGTATTCTGAGCTTTAGGGCTAATATCCACTTATCAGTTATAATGTGTGTTCTTTTGTGACTGGGTTAACTTACTCAGGATCATATTTTCTAGTTCCATCAATTTACCTAAGAATTTCATGAATTCATTGTTTTTTATAGTTGAGCAGTACTCCACTGTGTAAATGTGCCACATTTTCTATATCCATTCTTCTGTTGAAGGACATCAGATTATTATAAATAAGGCTGCTATGAACATAGTGGAGCATGTGTCCTTATTATATGTTGGATCATCTTTTGGGTATATGCCCAGGAGTCATATAGCTGGGTCCTTAGGTAGTACTATGTCCAATTGTCTGAGGAACCACCAGAATAGTTTCCATTTCTTAAAGGTTCTATTTCTTCCAAGTAGTGCCATTGTTTAGACTGAGCCTTCAAAACATGAGCCTGGTGTGGGGAGAGGGAGGTATTTCACAGGACAGACTGTATAGTAGTCTTTAAAAGAAGGGATCAAGATGAGCTTGCCAGAGTGAAACCTAATCTAACATAGTAGTATCATAACTAGGATACATGGCCCCAGCTGCATATGTAGCAGAGGATGACCTTGTGAGGCATCAGTGGGAGGAGAGGTCCTTGGTCCTATGAAGGCTTGATAGATGCCCCAGTGTAGGGGACTTGAGGGCAAGGAAGTGGGAATGGGTGGGTGGGTGGAGAAACACCTCATAGAAGCAGGGGGAAAGAGGATGTGATAGGGTGTTTCTGGGAGGGAGGGAAACCGGGAAAGGGGATAACATTTGAAATGTAAATAAAGAAAATATCCAATAAAAAAACAATTACAAAAAAAAACCCAAAAGACATAATCGTATCATTAAAAGGAGAAATAGATTAAGTATGGGGAGGTAGAAGGAGGGAGGGGACTGCGTGGGGAGGGAGTGGAGATGGGAACAGGAGAAATGAATTGGGACAGGCAAAGGGAGAGAGAACTGGGAGATACAACTGGATTCGGGTGGAGCACATCTCTGGGACAAGCTAGAAATCTGGGACAATGGAAACGTTCAGGAATTTATGAGAGTTATTCTAGCAGACTTCTTTCTAGTAATGGGGGATATAGAACCTGAATCAACCATCTCCTGCTATACAAGATGCCAAAGGAGAGATTGGTACACCAACCCAACCACAAAGCCTTATACCAATAATTCATCTTGCCTACAAGGTGTACAGGGGTAAAAGATGGAGCAGAATTTGAGGGAAGGGCCAACCAACGACAGGCTTAGTTTGAGACCCATGGCATGAGAGGGAGCCAACCCTGACACTATTAATGATATTTCACTATACTTGCAGACAGGAGCCTAGCATAATGGTCATCAGAGAGGCTTCACCCAGCAGCGGATGGGAACTGAGACAGAGACCCACAGCCAAACAGTAAAAGAAGATTGGGGAATCCTGTGGAAGACTGAGGAGCCAGATGAGTCAAGAACACTACGTGGAAACACTGAATCAACTAATCTGGGGCCCATAGAGCCTGAACTACCAGAGAAAATGCATGGGATGGACCTAGGTCCTCTCCACATATGTAACAGTTGTTGTTCAGCTGGGTTTTTATGTAGGACTCCTAAACAGAACTCCAAGAACAGGAGCTGTCCCTGACTCGATCGCCTGGCTTTGGATTCCTTTCCCCTAACTGGGGTGGGTGCCTTGTCTAGCCTCAATAGAAGATACACCTAGTCCTATGGCAACTTGACATGTCAAAGCTGATTGATATTCGTGGAAGGCCTCCCCTTTACTGAATAAAATGGAAGAGGGGTAGATGGCAGGGAAGGTGAGAGGGAGGGACTTGGAGGAGAGGAGGGAAGGGAAGCTGCCATTGGGATGAGAAATAAATAACTTAATTGATTTTTTAAAAAAGAAGAAGTTTGGGTAGAGATTGCTATAGAAAGAAGACAGCATAAAGTTGCACAGAAAAGTGAGTCCCCTTTAAGCCACAGAGTGGACTCAAGAGAAACAAAGTTTTCTGACCTCTTTGCCTCATCTTTCTAGTCCTCAGAACTGAAAGAAAATAAATATGTGTGGTTTACCCCACCCAATCTGTAGGCTATTACCACCCATCTAACAAACTGATGTGCCCTAACAAGTATCTGCTCTGATCTCAAGTACCTGGAAATGTGACAATTACCTGTAGCATGGTGAGCTAGTTGGATTATGCATATCAGCACAGCTGACCATCAGGTTAGGAATATCATTAGGACTTTGTTAGTGGACCCCAAATAATCATGATGTCCATTCAATAGTAGATGAGCTGCTGCTGTATCAAAAAGGAAAAACTGGATAGAAAGGAACGCAAGTGACCTTAAGAGGTGGTGATAGATTATCTGGATGGAAGTCAAAATGAATGGACGCTTGAGCCTTGTCCCCACAGCAAACTAAATTCTCCCAGCAGCCTGGGTAAGCCTGGAAATAGATGCTCTTTATATATTCTACAAGAGCCTAGTCCAGGCAACTTCTTGGCTTTGGGTTTACAAGAACTCATCTAAACTCTTTGGACTTCTGACCTACAATATTGTAAGATAATAATGAATGGAGGCTTTTGTAAGTTGCTAAGTATATGGCCTTCATGGTGTTGCAGTAGATACTGTTTCAGTGTTGTTAGAGGATTAGCTCAGTAGAGGGTTGTCATGTTTCTTATTGGCTTGGGCTAATGGTTGGTTACAATATGGTTATCAATTCTATAATTTCAAAATCCACCAGAGCTCCTATATAAAATACATTAAGGACTATTATAATGGAAAATTTATATATTTTTCCCCTTACAAATCAGAGGCATAGTATAATTTTAAAAAGTAATTTCTGTTCTCTTTAAACAAAAGCTGGATTTGAGGTGCAACAGATTTAATGGAGCATTACCAGATGAGAACGCATTAAAATAGCCCTAACACAAGGGGAGGAGGAATCAGATGCTAGTAATAATGATGGTACTGTGTAAAAAGCATGCCTGGAGAAACTCTGTGGAAGCTGGGATTGCAATAGTGTTCCTAAGTAGAAGTGCATTTTATGTAGTTTATGATATGAAATAAGGAATTGTGAATCAATATGGATAGAAAAAGATGCTTTGCCATAATTATTTTTGTGATGATAATTGAAGATATAAGAATAGATTTTTCAGCAGGTAGGGTGCAGATAGATGGGTTGAAGATGGAATAATATGGCATATCAATGTACAGAATAAAGAAAATACAGAGACAAAGTGAAAAAAAGAAGGGGGCAGGCTCAGCAAAGAGATTTCCAGAAGTTCTGTGAGAGGAGTGGATTCAGGCAGGATAAGAGTCAGGACTTGTCATTCCTTCCTCGGGCTGCTTCTCTACTGCACTGTTTGTCAGTGTATTGACTCCTGACTTCTCTAAATGTGGTTAATGTGGGCTAATGACCATGTCTGGAATTTTGGTATCTCTGAGTATGTCCCCATTTGCTGACTTGGCTCTTCACAAGACATTCTAAACTCACTGATTCTGATCTTGCTTTACCTTCCTTTGTATCCTATCAGAGTCTGGCAGAGCTTCAACGATTGGGATTTTCTCTTGCCATGCCCAGTGGTCCTTAGCAACCAGAGTAAAGATGAGGAAAAAGAGCCGGAGAGTTGGTAGTCATCATTATTCTTTCAAAAGTTTTAAAATTTCTCTCTCTGTCTCTGTCTCTGTCTTTCTGTCTCTGTCTCTCCCTCTCCCTCTCTCTCTCTGTCTCTGTCTCTCTCTCTGTCTCTCTCTGTCTCTGTCTCTGTCTTTCTGTCTCTGTCTCTGTCTCTGTCTATCCCTCTCTCTCTCTGTCTCTGTCTCTCTCTGTCTCTGTCTCTCTCTCTGTCTCTGTCTCTGTCTTTCTGTCTCTGTCTCTGTATCTCTCTCTCTCTGTCTCTCTCTCTCTGTGTATGATATGTATTGTAATGACTCTGTGAGTGAGTGCAGGCATGTACATGCCACAGTTCACTTGTAGTCAGAAGATAACTTTCAAGAGTGGGCTTTGCCTTTCGTGGTGCTGAGACAGGGTGTCTTGGCTGCTATCCTGGGCACTCCAGACTATCTCCCCTTCAGCTTCCAGGTGGAGTACCAGTCCCCAGTTGCTTTTTAATTATAGGAGCACTGGGGATATAGATGTGTGCTGCTACTTTTCTTTTCTTTCTTTTTCTTTTTTCTATCTGTTTTCTTTGATTGAAAATAGATTCTTTCTCATACAATACATTCTGTTTTCAATTTCACCCCCCTCTACTTCTCCAGGCTCCTCTCAACCTTTTTTTCTGTATCTCATTGGAAAAGAACAGGCTTCTAAGAGTTAACAACCAAACATGACAAAATGAAATGTAATAAAATGAAGCAAAAATTATATCAAAGTTGGACACCATAGCTCAACAGAGGAAGGCTTCCAAGAACAGATACAAGAGCCAGAGACTCACTCATTATCACAGTTAGGAGTCCCATAAAAATACTAAGTTTGGGAGAGCTGGCCCTGTGGATTTGGGTGTGATAGAGTTGGCTCCACCCATCACAACTACAGCAATCAGGGGAGCTGGCCCCATCCCTCCCTTATGTAGCCTGGGAGACCTATTCCTGGTGCTATAAGTGCAGGGGAGCTGGCACAGCATACCCTTTTGTACACACATCTATATTTGGACAAAAGGGTATACTGTGTGACACACCATGACACTCTGTAGCTTCCACAGTGAGATTTATTTTTTATTTTTTATTTTATTTGGGGTGGGAAGGTTACAAGGATAAAGGGTGGATATTGAAGGATTTGGAAATGAATGGGATTAGAATGTATGATGTGAAATTCACAAGACATTAAACAAAAACTAAACTTTAAAGAAACAAAAAGATCCTTCTTGTTGCTATCTGCACCCGGGAGCTAAGGCTGTTCCATAGTCCTCTGTACACAGATCCTGCCAGGAAAGGGCTGGTCACCCCGGAGATCTAACACTCCTGGGCTCAGAGGTGAGATCTCCACTTTCTCGCCAATAATGTCCAAAGCGGGACTGGCCAGGAGTGCACAAAGCATAGGAACAGTTGAGCAGCCAAGACAGGATACTTCTAGTCTCCATTTGCACCTGGGAGTTGGGGGCTATTCCACAGCCCTCTGTACACAGGTCCCATCAGAAATGAGGTAGTCTCACAGGAGTGTTGACATAGACTTACAGGTCCACAGGAAGGACAAGCTCCAGCCAGAGACAGCAAGACCAACTAATACCAGAGATAACCAGATGGCAAAAGGCAAGCACAAGAATCTTACCAACAGAAACCAAGAATGCTTGACATTATTAGAACCTAGTTCTCCCACCACAGCAAGCCCTGGATACCCCAACACACTGCAAAATCAAGATTTGGATTTAAAAATCACATCTTATTATGCTGATAGAGGACTTTAAGAAGGACAAAAGTAATGGATCAATTTGGATTTTTCTACATGTTAACCTCCAGTTGAGCCAGCACCATCTGTTGAAGATGCT
>NW_022196898.1:81359626-81364460 GCF_008632895.1 Mastomys coucha
GCTCCGAGGGTTCTAGTTAGTTCATGTTGTTGTTCATCCTAAGGGGCTACAAACCCCTAAGCTCCATTCTCTTAACAAGCCAAAAAGAAGATAGCCACATAAACATAATTCTACCTCTAACAACAAAAATAGCAAGAAGAAACAAGCACTTTTTCTTAATATCTCTTAATATCAATGGACTCAAGTCCACAATAAAAAGACATAGACTAACAGACTGGATATATAAACAGGACTCAACATTTTGCTACATACAGGAATCTCACCTCAGTGACAAAGACAGAAACTATACCAGGGTAAATGACTGGAAAGCAATTTTCCAAGGAAATGGTCCCAAGAAACCAGCTGGAGTAGCCATTCTAATATTGAATAAAATCGACTTTTATCCTAAAGTGATCAAAAAAGATAAGGAAGGACACTTTATACTCATCGATGGAAAAATCCCAAGAAGGATTCTCAATTCTGAACATCTATGCTCCAAATGCAAGGCTACCCACATTTATAAAAGAAACTTTACTAAAGCTCAAAGTACACATTGTATCTCAAACAATAATCATGGAAGACTTAAATACCCCACTCTCATCAATGGACAGATCCTGGAAACAGAAAATAAACAGAGACACAGTGAAACTAGCAAAAATTATGAACCAAATGGATTGCACACATATCTATAGAACATTTCATCCTAAAACAAAAGAATATACTTTCTTCTCAGCACCTCATGTACCTTCTTCAAAACTGACCACATAATCAGTCACTGAATAGGCCTCAGCAGATACAAGAAGACTGAAATAATCTCAAGCATCCTATCAGATACCATGGACTAAGGCTGGTCTTCAATAACAACATAAACAATAGAAAGCCCACATATACATGGATGATGAACAATACTCTACTCAATGATTACTTGGTCAAGGAAGAAATAAAGAAAGAAATTAGAGAGTTTTTAGAATTTATTGAAAATGAAGCCACAACATACCCAATATTATGGGACACAATGAAAGCAGTCTGAAGAGGAAAACTCATAGCTCTGAGTGCCTCCGAAAAGAAACTGGAGAGAGCATACACCAGAAATTTGACAGCACATCTGAAAGTTCTAGAACAAAAAGAAGCAAATTCACCCAAGAGGAGTCAACTGCAGGAAATAAACTCAGGGCTGAAATCAACCAAGTGGAAACAAAAAGAACTATACAAAGAATCAACCAAACCAGGAGCTGGTTCTTTGAGAAAATCAACAAGATAGATAAACCCTTAGCCAGGCTAACCAGAGGGCACAGAGACAGTATCCAAATTAACAACATCAGAAATGAAAAGGGAGATATATAATAACAGAAACTGAGGAAATTCCAAAAATCATCAGATCCTACTACAAAAGCCTATACTCAACAAAACTGGAAAATCTGGATGAAATGGTCAATTTTCTAGACAGATACCAGGTTCCAAAATTAAGTCAGGATCAGATAAATGATCAAATAAGTCCCATATCCCCTACAGAAGTAGAAGCATTCACTAATAGTCTCCCAACTGAAAGAAGCCCAGGATCAGATGGGTTTAGTGCAAAATTCTATCAGACCTTCAAAGAAGACCTAATACCAATACTCTTCATACTATTACACAAAATAAAAACAGAAGGAACACTACCCAGTTCATTCTAGGAAACCACAATTATGCTGATACCAAATCCACACAAAGACCCAACACAGAAAGAGAATATCAGACCAATTTCCCTTATGCTTATCTATGCAAAAACACTCAATAAATTCATCAAAACGATCATCCATCATGATCAAGTAGGTTTCATCCCAGGGATGCAGGGGTGGTTCAATATACAGAAATCCATCAACATAATCCATTATATGAACAAAATCAGATCAAATAAAAAACCAACATTACCATTTCATTAGATGCTGAGAAAGCATTTGACAAAATCCAAACACCCCTTCATGATAAAAGTCTTGGAAAGGTCATGAATTCAAGGCCCCAACCTAAACATAGTAAAAGCAATATACAGCAAACCAGTAGTTGTATCATCAAATTAAACGTAGAGAAACTTGAAGCAATCCCACTAAAATCAGGGACTAGACAAGGCTGCCCAATCTCTTCATACCTAGTCAATATAGTTCTTGATGTCCTAGCCAGAGCAATTAGACAACAAAAGGAGGTCAAAGGGATACAAATTGCAAAGGAAGAAGTCAAAATATCACTATTTGCAGAGATATGATAGTACACTTAAGTGACCACAAAACTGCACCAGAGAACTCCTAAACCTGATAAACAACTTCAGTAAAGTGGCTGGATATAAAATTTATTCAAATAAATCAGTGGCTTTCTTCTACTCAATGGATAAACAGGCTGAAAAAGAAATTAGGGAAACAACGGCCTTCACAATAGGCACAAATAATATAAAATACCTTCATGTCACTCCAACTAAGCAAGTGAAAGATCTGTATGACAAAAACTTCAAGTCTGAAGAAAGAAATTGAAGAAGATCTCAGAAGATGGAAAGATCTCCCATGCTCATGGATTGGCAGGATTAATATAGTAAAAATGGCCATCCTGCTGAAAGCAATCTACAGATCCAATGCAATCCCCACAAAAATTCTAACTCAATTCTTCATAGAGTTATAAAGAGCAATTTGCAAATTCATCTGGAATAACAAAAACCCTAGAATAATGAAAACTATTCTCAACAATAAGAGAACTTCTGGGGGAATCACCATCCCTTACCTCAAGCTATACTACGGAGCAATAGTAATGAAACAAACAAACAAACTGCATTGTGTTGGTACAGTGACAGGCAGGTAGATCAATGGAATAGAACTGAGGACTCAGAAATGAACCCACACACATAGGTGTATGGTTACTTGAACTTTGACAAAGGAGCTAAAATCATCTAGTGGAAAAAAGACAGCATTTTCAACAAATGGTGCTGGTTCAACTGGAGGTTAGCATGTAGAAAAATGCAAATCAATCCATTCTTATCTCCTTGTACAAAGATCAAGTCCAAGAGAATCAAGGACTTCCACAAAAAACAGATACACTCAAACTAATAGAAAAGAAAGTGGGGAAGAACCCCAAGCACATGGGCAAAGGGAAAAATTTTCTGAACAGATCACCAATAACTTATGCTCTAAGATAAAAAATTGACAAATGGGTCCTCATAAAAATTGCAAAGCTTCTGTAAGGCAAAGGACACTGTCAAGAGGACAAAATGGCAACCAACAGATTGGGAAAAGATCTTTACCAATCCTATATCCAGCAGAGGGCTAATATCCAATATATATAAAGAATTCATGAAGTTAGATGCCAGAGAACTAAGTAACTTTATTAAAAATGGGGTACAGAGCTAAACGAGGATTCTCAACCTAGGAATATAGAATGTCTGAGAAGCACCTAAAGAAATGTTCAATATCCTTAGTCATCAGGGAAACGCAAATCAAAATAAGCCTGAAATTCCACCTCACACCAGTCAGAATGGCTAAGATCAAAACTCAAGTGACACCAGATACTGGCCACGATGTGGTGAAAGAGGAACATTCCTCCATTGCTGGTGGGATTGCAAGCTGTGACAACCATTCCAGAAAATAAGTTTGGTGGTTCCTCAGAAAACTGGACATAGTACTACCTGAGAACCCAGTTATACCACTCCTGGGCATATACCCAGAAGATGTTCTAACATGTTATAAGGACACATGCTCCACTATGTTCATAGCAGCCTTATTTATAATAGCCAGAATCTGGAAAGAACGCAGATGTACTTCAACAGAGGAATGGATACAGAAAATGTGGTACTTTTACACAATAGAGTAGTACTTAGCTATTAAAAACAATGAATTCACGAAATTCTTAGGGAAATGGATGGAACTAGAAAATATCATCTGGAGTGAGGTATCCCAATCACAAAAGAACACACATGGTATGTACTCACTGAAAAGTGGATATTAGCCCAGAACCTCAGAATACCCAAGATACAAATCACAGACCACATGAAGTTCAAGAAGAAGGAAATCAAAGTGTGGATACTTCGGTCCTTCTTAGAAGGGGGAACAAAACAACCATAGGAGGTGTTACAGAAACAAAGTGTGAAACATAGACTGAAGGAAAGGCAATCAACAGACTGCCCCACCTGGGGATCCATCCCATATACAGTTACTAAACCCAGACACTATTGTGGCTGTCAACAATTATTTGCTGACAGGAGCCTGATAGAGCTGTCTCCTGAGAGGCTTTGCCAGTGCATGACAAATACAGAGGTGAATGCTCTCAGCCAACCATTGGACTGAGCACAGTGTCCCCAATGGAGGAGCCAGAGAAAGAACCCAAGGAGTTGAAGGGCTTTGCAGCCCCATAGAAGGAACAACAATATGAACCAACCAGTTCTCCTAGGGACAAAACTACCAACCATAGAGTACACATGGAGGAATACATGGCGCCAGCCACATATAAGTAAAGAGGATGGCCTTGTTGATCATCAGTGGGAGGAGAGGCCTTAGGTCCTGTGAAGCCTTGAAGCCCCAGTGTAGGTGAATACCAGGACAGGGAAGCAGGGGTGGGTGGGTTTTTGAGCAGGGAGATGGGGGATTGGAATGGGGGTTTTTGGAGGGGAAATGAGGATAGGGTATAACATTTCAAGTGTAAATTAAGAAAATGTCATCAGAGGTAAACAAGAACCAACATATGTCCCAACACTGGGAGTAACTGGGTCCAGCGGGACCAGGCACACACGAACTCCACCAGCCCAGTAACTCCAATTCTTTCTGATCTATCTAGGTTAGTGTTCTGAGCAGACTTTGGGCACAAGCTCTGCAGCCAGTCCCACAACTCACAGAGAAAGCCA
>NW_022196898.1:81365721-81366060 GCF_008632895.1 Mastomys coucha
CAATATCTTTCCACAAATCCAGCTCTACAAAGGATAATAGATGGAAAACATCAACAAAAGGAGCAAAAGTACACCCTAGAATAAGCAAGAAGGTAATCTTTCAACAAATCCACACAAAACTAATTCCACCTTTTACAAGAAAAACAACAGGAAGTGACAATTACTTTTTCTTAATATATTAATTTGAAAATTAATATTACCAACATATCCTAATCAATTTAAATCCAATAATATGAGGAATTGGAAATTTGTTGATTGTCATCCAATGGTTTCTCTAATTTGGTAACTGGAGGAATAGGTCCAATATTGTACAATCTATATATACTTTCAGCTTGTTTG
>NW_022196898.1:81367578-81375258 GCF_008632895.1 Mastomys coucha
ATGTTTTTAAATGTTAACAAATTCAGATAAATTGAAATCATGTAAGTTTTCTCATCATAATGCAATAATAGTTTTAAAAAATGTCTAACAAAAAATAAAAATAAATAAAAACTGGAATCTAGTTTGTAATGGATTCCTTTATGTTGAACCTAAAAAAATAAAAAATAAAATGATATAAAATAAAAAGTAACAATGAAAGAACCTGCTCCCCTTGCTATGCATACATCATTACTTGTATTTTCTTTAATGTTCTCCACTCTTAATGTCAACTTAATAGTCTGGCATTTAGTTTGGTACACACAGAATGTTTTAAATAGCTCTTTATGTCTTAACCCATTGTTCCAACACCATATATTAAACAGTACTTATTTTAAAAAACTACTACACTAACATCTGCAATACATACCCAGCCCACCTGATGTAGACCTAGGTAGGCCTGTGCTTGCTGCTTCAATCTGTGTGATCTCATATGTATCTTGCTTTGTTGATTTATTGGGCCTTGTTCTCTTGGCATCTTCCACCCCTATGGCTCTTAATCTTTCCATCTCCTCTTCTGCATGGTTCTTTGAGCTCTGTGGAGAAGAATTTAATGGAGGCCTCCACTTTAGACTCCTGTCTGCATCATATCTGGATGTGCATCCCTGCATCTCTTCCCATGTGCTGCTGAAGGAAGCCTCTGTGATGATGGCAGGAGAAGGTTCTGAGCTATGAAATATTACTAGAAATAATTTTCTTGATTTTTTTTTAGACCAGTTGTGTTTGGTTTTATCCCAGGTCTCTCAGCTATCTAGTGTCTGGTTCTTGGTTACTTCAGCAGTGTCAGGTGAAGCTTCCTTCTCATGGAGAGGGCCTTAGTTCAGACCTTGTTTGGCTACTTCCACACATTCTGTGCCACTAGAAGGGACCAAACATGAGCCAGTAGTGTTTGCACCTACTGAACCATCCTGAAGGCTCATCACCATTGCCCTTGAAGAAATCCATCTCTTTTCACAAGAACCACAAGAATATTTTTGATAAGGTAATAATATAACCAGAGTGTTACCACTTAGTATGATACATTTAGCAGAGACTTGAAGAATACCCAGTATGAAGGCGAATTTTGTATACGTTATTTGGAAAATGCAGAGCAAGAGTTCAGATGTGTCATCACATGTCTTATTCATGTAATGATATAATTTATAATATAAATGACTCCAATGTCATTCATATGACAGGACAGAAGGCAAAGCAGCATGGATACATGTGGTTGAAGTTGATATGAGTTATGTATGAATTATGAAGTTTCCTGTGACCATATTTTAGGGATTTGTAGTGGACAGTCGTCCCGACTATAGATATTTACTGAGTTCTCACTCTGTGCTGGGTTTTAAGCATTGACAAGAACGCAAAGTTCCAACCTTCAAGAAGCTTCCCTTCCAGGATTGAGAAGACAAACTTAAATATGAACACAACTTTTCCAAGTGCCGAAATTATTACATCTGCCATTTTCAATGCATGTTGCTTTTTCATGTTGTCCAACTTTCTTTTTCCTCCACATTTCTTTGAACGATGCAGAGACACTTATATCTCCTCCTATATACTAAAGACAGCTATAGTAGACAATAGGGATGTGTCTCTTAAAGGTTTGCCACCTCTTGGAATCACCTCACTGAAGAGCACATTCCCAACATATGACCCTTGCAGCAGAGTGAGGGAGAGCCACATCCAAATCATAGCAGCCACTGTTCCTTCCAAATGACACATTTATTATTGGCTTTCTTAAGCCTTTCTTGAATGTTCCAATCATAAGCATGAATCATTTAATTATTCCCTGTATTTTGATTTTGGAAACAGGAAAGCTTTTGTCTGTGACTAATAGAATCTAGGCACAAAACACCTTTTGTCTTTATTCATCAAACAACTAAGAAGAGTCAAATGGAGTCCATTTGGTATGCAGGGAAAGACATAGATTGCTTTTTTTTTTCCTTGAAAAATATATAAATTCTCTCATGTGGTAGGAGAGTTTCCTTGTAAGGAAAACTAGTGAAAGCATATGTAGTAATGAGGAGAAAATATTTAAGAAGTAGCTTAAAAATCTGTATGTTTAGTTCTGTAATAATGTACAAAATATACATTGTCATATACCTTTAAATAATAGTTGACATAAGTAAATAATACAGAATCATCCATTAGTATTCCTGCATATCATTGGTTTACAATTCTTTTACAATCTTGCAAACGCATCCTTCGTAAAATTATCCTGACAAACACCCAACTCTGTGCAGAACTATATGACTTGAATAATATTTGAATGAGTGCATCAGAAGAAGAAAAGAATTTATATTAGTATCTAGTAGACTTTTAATAATGACCAGAGTGTTTATAAGCTGGTCTCGGGCTTTCCTAATAACAGTTAATGATTGGTTACAGACTCAGTTTTATCTGCCTTTCTCTTTATAAGCACAGTTGCCCTTAAAAAAAAAAAAAACCAAACTCTTGTTCTATGGGATTCAAAAATTACATTGAAATATTTCTTTGATTGATAAGACTTGAGCTGTTTCAGCTTAATCTCCAGATATTAAGGTATGTCCTTAATAACCTAGCAGGTTTAGAAGCACTGTAGTAGCAACTGAATGTTTCAAAAATTGCTCTTTAATCTATAGCCTTAAAAATGTTTTGGCTTTCCCTCAAACTTTTTGTAAGCCATTTGGACCAGGCTAAGTGATTCTTGAATGAGGTGACTCATTGTTTACACACACACACACACACACACACACACACACACACACACACACACACACACTCCAGAAAGAGATGAATCACCAAGAGGGAACCCAGTGCCCAGATGGAAACTTAGCCAAATAGACAGTCAACTAAAATGCTTCCTTATGTTAAGTTGCCTACGGGCTATCTCTGAGTGGGCTATGGTCAGAAGTGGGAAGTCCCTAGGTGAGGGGGATTCTGACGGCCAATCAAATCATCATGAACTAGAATAGCTCGGAGAAACTAGGAGAGAGAAAATGCCATAAAAATGCATCAAGTTAATTTCACGCTTTTCCACCTTCAACTTTTGCACAAATTAAATTTAATGCTCTTCAGCCTGAGTGGTCTGCATGCAAAATGGTATCACATGGTAGGGACTGATGGAGATAAAGGAGGCTCAGCATTACTTACGAAATGGTAAGAAAATATTTGTTCTGTGATTATGAGTAATTTCATACTAATTAAAACACACCCCTTTCTTCTCAAATGTACTGAAAACTTGCAGCAAACATTAAAATTAGAATGGTTACTTTTGTTTGCTACCAAATGCCAAGTTAAAGTGACCAACTAATTCAGTGTCATGCTTTTAATTTCCACATAAAACTGAAGATTTTTTATTATGTAACATCTAGATCACTTTCTTGTTTTACTATAATCTTTTGGGCAACTCTACTAATAGAAATCTTAGGACAAAACTGCCTGGGAAGATGCAGATGTGATGTCATATGAGCCTGGTGTACATCACATCCAAGGGACAGAACAGACACATTTCTGATATTCAGAAAAAAAAATGTTGAATCCAGGTTCCTCACCAAGATGGAAAGAAAAACTGCATCAACTCTACCAACATAACACAGCCTTAAGTACTATCAAGAAATCTGAACTGTAAATATTTGTGTAAAAATCATAATAAAGTGCCCTGCCTTCCTTTTACTTGTCTGCTCTCAGGGTTTACCTTTGATCTTCCAGGGAGCTGGCTTTGTTGCTTCTGGAATGAAGAGCTGAATCACATGCTAGAAACTAGAGGGTAAAGCTGGGGGCAGGCAGAGCGTTGGTTTTCATCATTGTAAGCCACAGTTACTTCATGCGATTCATAATACTCTTGCAAATTTTACTTCTCTTCTGTAATGTTTCAGGCTCAGCATTGTAGAAGATTATGCCTGGTGGCTCCAGAAGGAGGGTTTTCCTCTGCTGCCTCCGATGCAACACTCTGGTCTTTGGTTGGTGAGGGATGCTGTAAGAGCTGAAGGCTGGCTGCTTTCGTGAGGTGGCCTCATTCACTGTAACATTTCAAAAGATGCAGAACAGCTGGGAACACATTTTCTTATTTTGTTTCAGTGGTAGATAAGTTATAGGGACATTGAAGCTACACCAGAATGCCACAGTCACCATCAGCCACCCTCTCACTCCACCAGAGAAAATGACTCTTGTAAAAGAAAATAGCACAGACAAATCCAATCACTACGCCACAGGAAGGCAGAAAGAGTATGTCTAACTCAAGTAGAACTAAGCCGTATCTCCTGGATGATGCCTGAAGATGCTTAACCATTACTGTCCATCCTAGCACCCCTGTAAAGCAAGACATAAGTGACAAAGATTTCATCTCTTCAGTAGGAGTGACAGAGAACATATATACTTTTGCCTTGGGCTATCTTGGCATTTTTAGGAAAATTTTCTCTATTTCATTTGTTCCCACATATCATTATTTTCTTCTAAACTTCCCTTTAAACCCCAAGATGAAAGCAGTGCTTACACTTTTCTTTGCTGGGATCCACCTACATTCTCCCCAAACCCTCAGTCTCTAGGAGCCCTGCTACCCATCTCTGGTCTTTCCCCCATTCTCTCCCCCCCATGGATGGATGACCCATTTTTTTTTATCATTTTTTATTAGCTATTTTATTTATTTACATTTCAAATATTATCCTCTTTCCCAGTTCCTCCTCCAGAAATCCCCATCCCATCCCCTATCTCCCTGCTTCTATAAGGGTGCTCCCTCACCCACCCACCCACTCCCAGTCTGTTTGGTGGTTTAGTCCATGGGAGCTTAGGGGGATCAGATTGGTTGGTATTGTTGTTCTTCCTATGGGGTTGCAAACCCCTTCAGCTACTTCGGTCCTTTCTTTAACTCCTCCATTGGGTGCCCAGTGCTCAGTCCAATGGTTGGCTGCGAGCATCAACCTCCGTATTTGTCAGGCTTTAAAGAGTTCTTTAGGTGGTTCTGTGAACTATTTCCTTTCTACCACAGAGGGGTGTGTTTCTCCTTAAAGTACCCAGGACTTTTCCCGGGGCATTTATCTAATTGTACTGTGGTTATGAGTTCATGTTTGTCTTTCACCTCGGACTGTGACATCCTTCACAGCATGGCTATATCTTTGACAATTTCGTATTTCTACTGTCCAACCTAGTGACTCGGCATCCAATAAATGTTTGATAAATGAATGAATCAAGATCAGGATAAAAGTAGGAGAGTAGAGTATAACATAAAAGAATTAGAGCAAGAGTATAAAAGGCTGTCTAACGCCCTACTGTTCCTCCTCATCTCCCCTGGGGGGATACAGCAGCAGTATCAACACAGACAACATGAGGTAACTTTGAAGCAAAGCTGAATCTAGTCAACAGGATTCACTAAGCAAGAGCCTTGATCCAGTGGGACTGTGCATAAGCGATGGTGGTTTCCTTGTACTTGTGTGAGAAATAGCCAGTGAGTTTTGGAAACTGGAGGTATATTTGTAACATGGTAATCCATAGAAAATGGTGATGATAATCATGAGTTACAATTCATGACCTATTCACTAAGCCAGATATCTATTTTGGTTATGCAGATATCTACTATGTCTTTATTATTTTTTTTTTTTCAGTTTTTTCAAGACAGGGTTTCTCTGTGTAGCCTTGGCTATCCTGGAACTCACTCTGTAGATCAGGCTGACCTCGAACTCAGAAATTCGCCTGCCTCTGCCTCCCAAGTGCTGGGATTAAAGGCGTGCGCCACCACTGCCTGGCTAGATATCTACTATGGTTATGGTTAGACAACTACTATGCAGTTGGTTGCATTATTGCTAAGAAAATCGAGAACACTGTATCATTTTCACAATTTTTTATATGAAGGAATAGAAAAATTATATCTCAAACAGTGCATGCAACTGTGAAGTATTAGAGCTATGTAAACTGGCTAGGTTAATTCAAACCAAGACGTGCTCTTGCCTTAAAATCCCTGTCAACAATTCCTACCATTACCTGAGGGGAGGGGATTCCCTCTGATACATGAACAGACATGGCTCCAGCTGATTATGAGAGCCACTGGAGTTCTGTGATGCATTTTTCACTTTTGCAAGAATGACTTCAGAATGTCCACCCTCATCTCCTGTGTATAGGGACTTTGCAGTGGCTACATACTGTCAGAGTCAACAACGTACAGTATTCTAGGGGTTTTTCGCTTAGGAGCATTGTGCCTGGCTTAGGACTATAAAATAACCTCGTACTTCCTATTCTTTTATTCTCAAAGCATGTGGAATGTCAGGTGCCTGTTCTCTTCTGGGCTCATTCTGATACTGCCCTTTGCCTTCCCTCAGACCCATTCTCCCAATTTTGACAGCCCATAGTTTTCTTTCCTTCCTCTAAGACTTCTGTTTATAGAATACCCTGTTCCCTGCAACTTCACCTTTTCCCAAAAAGCTCCTTTGACATTCTCATTTATTAGTTGCCTCCCTGAATATCACTGACATGAACTTTGAGTGTACCCATCAGTGGAAATCACTGATTCTTCCTTCAGTCCATAAAGGCCAAAGTAGGGCCAGCAAATTCTTCTAAGTCTCATCACTACATCCTGTGATTTATATAATCTTGGAGGATGGGAACAAGTTTTTGTTTGTAACTTCCGTCTAGCAGCTTCGAATTAACTCAATGGATATTCTATACCTTAAAAAAAATAATATCAAAATCCTGTTTTATCTTGTTTTCTTTTGTTTGGTTTGGTATTTTGAATCAAGTCCTCACTGGATTTAAACTCATGATGTATTTAAGATTGTTTCCATTTTATGGCAATCTGATTGCCCAAGTTTCCCTACTGCTGGAGTTTCATACCTGGCTTAAAAGTCTTATTTTCTGGGACTCACATTTTCTTTCCTCCTACCACTTGTATCTACTTGTAATTGGTCAGAACATTGTTCATACTTTTTTTTTTCTTTACAATAGTGGTATTTGTCATTCGTTTTCAGATTCCTGTTTACAAAGCATTTAGGAAAAATCTTGCCTGAAAATGTCTGTGTCAATATGCCTCATAGTTCCAGTAAGAAACATACATTATTATTTAAATGGGAATTATCTCTCCCCAAGATCTAGCCCCTATACTGGATTCCTGGACTCTCTTTGGCCAACTGTCCTGGGTATCACAAACTCCACCTGGCCCCTACAAAGCCCAGTGTCCCCTGCTGCTACTAAACTAACTTCTTTTTTTCTCTTTCAGACACTACATGTTTCCCAGGGTTCCAGGCTCACTTTGAAGGACCTACAATATTCAGTGTCTATGCAGAACCCTCACCTTTCCTCTTTTATGCTCTAAATCCATCAACCCAGGACTCTTGACATATTTTGTAGGACTCCACTTCTTGGTTTTTAGGCTCAATCTTCCTCTTACCCTCTCTTAAAGATTTTAGTCCCTAGCCATTCTGAATGGTGTGAGGTAGAATCTCAGGGTTGTTTTGATGAACATTTCTTTAGCTGTTTCTCAGCCGTTTGGTATTTGTCAGTTGAAAATTCTTTGCTTAGCTCTGTACCCCAATTTTTAATAGGGTTATTTGGTTCTCTGGAGTCTAACTTCTTGAGTTCTTTGTATATATTGGATATTAGCCCTCTATCAGATATAGGAGTGGTAAAAGATCTTTTCCCAATTTGTTGGTTGCCTTTTCATCCTATTGACAGTGTCCTTTGCCTTACAGAAGC
>NW_022196898.1:81375409-81521957 GCF_008632895.1 Mastomys coucha
TGGTTTTTCGAGACAGGGTTTCTTGGAAGCCCTGGCTGTCCTAGAACTCACTCTGTAGACCAGGCTGGCCTCCAACTCAGAAGTCTGCCTGCCTCTGCCTCCCAAGTGCTGGGATTAAAGGCATGAGCCACCACCGCCCGGCTCGAGTGTATCTGGTTTTATGTGAAGGTACTTGATCCACTTAGATTTGAGCTTTGTACAAGGAGATAGGAATGGATCAATTTTCTTTTTTCTACATGCTAACCGCCACTTGAGCCAGCACCATTTGTTGAAAATGCTGTTTTTTTTCCCACTGGATGGTTTTAGCTCCTTTGTCAAAGATCAAGTGGCCATAGGTTTGACAGCAGATGCTGGTGAGGATGTGGAGAAAGAGGAACATTCCTTCATTGCTGGTGGGGCTGCAACCACTCTGGAAATAAGTTTGGCTTTTCCTCCAGAAATTGGACATAGTACTACCAGAGGACCCAGCTATACCATTCCTGGGCATATACCCAGAAGATGCTCCAACATGTAATAATGACACATGCTGCACTATGTTCATAGCAACCTTATTATGATAGCCAGAAATTGGAAACAACCCAGATGTCCCTCAACAGAGGAATGGATACTGAAAATGTGGTACATCTACACAATGGAGTACTACTCAGCTATTAAAAGCAATGAATTTATGAAATTCTTGGGGATATGGATGAACCTGGAGAATATCATCCTGAGTGAAGTAACCCAATCACAAAAGAACACATATGGTATGCATTCTCTGATAAGTGGATATTAGCCCAGAAGATCGGAATACACAAAGTACAAACCACAAACTACAAGAAACTCAAGAAGAAGGAAGACCAAAGTGTGGATACTTTGTTCCTTCTTTGTAACCCTCCTGGCTCGAGGGCTGATTTCTTCAGACCCTGCGTGCCTCTCATAACCACACCTCTCTGCCCACCTCCTGCTATTTGCCACACCTCGCTCCTGGTTCCAGTTACATCGGAAGTCCCACCTCTACAGAGACCAAAAGAAGCCGCTGATTGGGCCAGCATGCTGACGAACTTGTGGGAGCAGTTTTGCCTCACCTATTCTACCTGTTGACTTGTAACAAAGAGATCATTAAATTCAAGATGGCTGAGCAATCATGACTCCCGTCTAATTTTTATAAAACCTTCCACGTGGACAGGTATAATTTTGGACACCCTATTTTATCCCAAACTCTCTCTTACTGTTGCCTTTACTTCTAACTCCATTTCCCAGGTAACCCTTTCTTTAAAGTTGACGCTGGCCGCCAACACTTCTTAAAAGGGGGAACAAAATACCCATGGAAGGAATTGTAGAGACTAGCTATGAAGCGGAGACTAAAGGAAGGACAATTCAGAGACTGCTCCACCTGGGAATCCTTCCCATATTCAATCATCAAATTTAGACAGTATAGTGGATGCCATCAAGTGCTGGATGACAGGAGCCTGATATAGCTGTCTCCTGAGAGGCTCTGACAGTACCCAACTAATACAGAAGTAGAGGCTCACAGCCATTCATTAGTCTGAACATAGGGTCCCCAATGAAGGAGCTAGAGAAAGGATCCAAGGAGCTGAAGGGTTTGCAGCCCCTTAGGACGAATATCAATATGAACTAAGTAGTACCCTCAGAGCTCCCAGGGACTAAAACTCCAACCAAAGAGTACACATGGTGGGAAACATGGCTTTAGCAGCATATGTATAGCACAGAATGGCCAAATAAGTCATCAACGGGAGGAGAAGCCCTTGGCCCAGTGAAGATTTTATGCCCCAGCGTAGGGGAATGCCAGGGACAGTAAGCAGGAGGGGGTGAGGTGATGAGCAGGGGGAGGGGGGAGGGAACAGGGGTTTGTTTTAGTTTTAGTTTTTTTATTTTATTTTTATTTATTTATTGGAGGGGAACCTTGGAAAGGAGATATTGTAAATAAAGAAAACATCTAATAAAAAATGATTTTAGTCCCATCTTTTGAGGACATGAATTGACTATTTACCCCTTCTGCCAGGAGAACTGTTTCCATCTCTTTCTCTGCCAATTGAAACCTACCATCCACTGGCCTTGATGGAGGGCCTGCTGGTAGAACCCACATCTATCCGGTCTTGGGCACCCCATCCCTAACATCAGATGACTTACACTTCTGTTCATTGCACAGAGATACCCCTCATTTCCTCCATCCCTCTCGTCTTCTATGTACACCCCCAAAGACCCATGGGGAGCATTTGCTTTCTCCATAGTAAATATCTTCACTCATCTCCTTCCTAGGACCATGATCTCTGAACTTTAAGACTATCAAAAATCATCTGTTTACCCTCAGTGTCAGAGGGCAACTCCCTGCCAAATAACACTCAAATTCCTGCATATCAGAAGTCTTGTGGAGCCTCTCTAATTTCTTCTAGTCAGATTCAGCATCTCCATTTTCCAAGCTCTTTTTCCTCTGTTACTTAGCACTTATCTTGCATACAACCCATTCCTCATGTCAGAGACCAATACTATGTAGACAAAAACTATCATCTCAAGACTCACTTCAGCTCTCCTTCATGTTTCACAGATCAGAGGTTACTGCTGAAGTCAGGGGTCTTTCAATTTTTTTAGTTGAACTTGAATTACATCAGCTAATTCATTCATGAATCAATACTAACTGGCTCCAAGACTGAGCTTCAAGCATCTCCCAACTGATCCAAAACCAGCCAAGTCAAGGTAACAGTGAATTCAGATCCAAATTTTGACTCAACTGGGGTAGAAGAGAGCAGAAAGTTATATCAAAAGATACACTCCATGACTTAACTTCTGTTACCGGAATCCCATCTCAAAACACAAGTAATGCAATAAATCAAGACAATTTGTCTCCTCAAAAAGAAAAAACATAAAAATTCTGTCCAATGAGAACAGCTTAGACAAAACTCAAGACAAGAAACGTAAAGAATAATTTTAAACATGTTCAAAAAATCTGAGATTTTAAAAACATGAATAGTTAACCAAAATAACTTTGAAATGACTGGGAATGAAATCCTGACTAAAATAGGAGAAAACAAACACTTGAATGAAATAAAAGCAATTCAGAATACAAAAATAGAACTCAATCAAGAGGCAGAAATATTGAAGAAAAACTCAAACTAAAATAAAGCTGAAAACTAAAAAATTCAATAAACCTAATAAAATGCTCAGTAGAAAGCCAACAGAATGGGTCATGTGGAAAACAGAATATCAAGGCTTGAAGACAAGATACAAGAACTGGATCCCTTGGTCACAGAAAATGATGACTTTTAAAATAATATATGAGTGAAATATGAAGGATACTTGAAAAGATCAAATCTATGAACTGTGGATTTATCAGAAAGAGAAGTATTCCAAATCAAAAATGTCACAATATTTTTAATAAAAATCATAGAAGGAAATTTCCAAATATAGGCAAAGAAATGTTCTTCTTGTTATAAGGGCACACTGAATACCAAATATACAAATTTATAAATATAGCATCTCATGAAATATTATAGTTAAAACACTAAATATATAGAGCAAAGAAAGGCCAATGAAAACTACAAGAAAGAAGGCTAAGCCACAAAGGCAGGTCCCTCAGAATCACACTGATTTCTTAATAGAAAGGCTTGGATCTCCAAGTTAGAAGGGTTTGGATCTACATGACTATACCCAGAAAAATTCATGTTATTGTAAGAGAAAAAAACATTTTGTTATCAAAAACAAGTTAGAGAAATTTATGACCCCCCTAAGCCATCCCTACAGAGCATGCTGGAACGTGCACTTTGGGTAAAAGAGAAGGTCAAACATGGCCAAGAGGCTATAGAAAAAAAAGTGTGAATGATACTAAGACACTTGATATTTAAAATATAGTTAAGAAAGCATGACATCAATAAAATAAGAAGAATTAGTATATGTCTGTCAATTATAGCTTGAATATTAAAGGCCTCAGTTCCCCCATAAGTGGCACACATTAGCTTATTGGATTAAAGAACAATGTTCATTTTCCTGTTGCTTACAAGAAATATACATTGCCTTCAAGAATAGATACCATCTTGGAGTGAAAGAATGGGGGAAAAGAGTACCTCAAGCCAATGAGATGAGGAAACAAACAGAAATCACAATTCTGTTACTTGTATTGTAACAGAATTGTGCCTATTTTGCAAAATAGACAAAATAAAATAATTAAAGAAGGCGAAGAAGATCATTTTGATCAAGGTAAGAACCCCTCAAGAGACCACTGCAATTTTACATATATACAAGCCAAAATCAAGTGTACTTAGTTTTATAAAATAAACACCACTAAGCCTTAATCTATACAGTAATGCCATAGAGTTTTAAGAGAAGGTGCTTTTTATACTCCACTTCAACAATGGAAAAATATCCAGACAAAAATAGATAGAAATATAATATCATAATACATATTCTGATGAAATGAACCAAACAGATACCTTCAGAATATTCTATTTGAGCACTATAGAACATTTCCCTCAGCAGTCCATGAAGGTTTCTTTTTTTTTTCTTTTTTCTTTTTCTTTTTCTTTTAGACAGGGTTTCTCTGTGTAGCCCTGGCTGTCCTGGAACACACTCTGTATACCAGGATGGCCTGGAACTCAGAAATCAAACTGCCTCTGCCTCCCAAGTGCTGGGATTAAGAAGGTTTCTTTAAAATATGTGGTAACATATTGGGTCATAAAGCAAAGGTCAACAAAGTTAGGAAGTTGAAATAACTGCATGTATTGTATTGAATGATGATAAAATAAAGCTTGAAATGAATATCAAAAGAAATTACTAAATCTGTATACCTTTGTAGGGATTAAACATATACTCCTGCATGATGGATACATTATTGAAAATGTTAAAAGGGGAATAAAACAACTCCTGGAACTTTATAAAAATGAAAGCACAGCATACCAAAACCTGTGAGATACAATGAAGACAGTCCTAAAACAAATGCATATAGCTATGAGTGCCTCCATTAAAAGAATGAGCAGGAACTCAAATAAATAACTTAATGATACACCTTAAAAGTTTGGAAAGAAAAAAAAAGCTCAGCAAAACCAATATTAAAGAAGTAGATGGAAAGAAACAATTAAAATAAAAGCCAAAAATTAATAAAATGGAAAAAAAATCAAAAATAAGTGAAATAGGGATGGTCCTTTGGTAAGATAAGCAAGACTGACAAATCTTAGCCAATTTAACCAAAAAGAGAAATGGTCCAATTTACAAAGTTATTTAATGAATAGGGTGACAACATGATAAAAATAAAAGAAATTGTGAAAATCATTATAGCAGACTTAAATATATATATATATTCCACCAAATGGGAAATTTAAAAATAGGATGTATTTCTAGATGTATCTGACTCATAAAAATTAAATTAAAATGAGGCCAATAATTTAAAGTAATAATAAAAAATATTTCTCCACTGTTAAAGGTTCAAAAACAGATGAATTCACAGAATTCTATTGGATCTTTGAATAACTACAACCAATGCTCCCAAAATTTATTCAATAAAATTAGAAACAGAAGGGACATTTCCTTCTACAAATCCCATACTACTCTTATGTAGAACAACAACAACAAAACAAAAACAAAACCAAAAACAAAACCACTATTGACCGGTTCCCATGATAAACAGATGAAAATTCCCAACAAAATATTTGCAAACCAAAGAGAAGAATGCATAGAAATATAGTTTATCATAATCATGTTGGTTTAATACCAGGGATTCAGGGGTGGTTCTAAATACGATTTTTGTATGTAGTCTAATAAGTCATATGAGTAAACCTGAAAACAGAAACAATACAATCATCTCAATAGACAACGAGAAAGCATTTCACAAAATCCAAACCAAAAAAGACATGAAGAGACAGAGAGAACATAATAAAAGCCATATATGAAATGCCTGAAGTCAACATAATGTAAAATGGGTAGAAACTCACAACAATTCCATTAAAATCAGGAACAAGAGAAGAATTCCCACTCTTTCTAATCCTATTCAAAGTATTTGAAGTCTTAGCTGAAGCACTAAGACAAGGTGAATAAAAAGACACAAACAGGAAAATAACAAGTCAAAGTCTGTCTATAATATGATTCTATATTTCAAAGACCTGTGGTCTCCCTCCCCAAAGCCTGGACAGTAACGCAGCGTTGTGGAAGCGGCTACATTCAGTAGCTCCACCTCCATTGCAAGAAGGAAGTTTCTGATTGGACTGTTATACCGACGTAGTTTGGGGGAGGGGTTTGCCCCAAGTATTTTACCTGTTGCGGGAACAAAGGAATTAGCATTAAATTCAAGATGGCTGAGTGACTAGACCTCGTGTTGTCTAATGTTTTACTTCTCCCACGTGGGTATGGTACAGTATTGGCTAGCCTACCTCTTCTTATCTCCTTTAATCTTTTTCTGTCCATATCTTACTCCTATTTCCAGAAGGACTCTTTTTATTCTTTTCATGTTGGTTCTGGTTTCCAACAAAGACCCTGAAGGGTACACACACATACACACACACACACACACACACACACACACACACACACACACACACAACCTCCTAGATCTGATAAACATGTTGAGAAATGAGTCAGAAAACAAATTAACATATAAAAGTGAATAACCTTTCTATACATCAATGACAAACACACCAACGGAGAAATCAGACAAATGATATGATTCACAGTAACCTAAAATAAACATAGTCAACTGGATCTCTACACTATAAAACTCTGAAGAAATAAATCAAGAAATTATCAAGTACATACACAACAACAGGAACTTGACCTGATTGAGGAAAGCAAGGGAGTGAAGAAAAGTTAAGCACATGAACACACAGAAGACCTAAGGTTAAGCGGACTGGGAAAGGACACCAACTTCAACAAATAGGGGGACTTGGACAAGATACCAACTTCAACAAATGGCGCTGGGAAACTATGTAGAAGAATGAAACTAGATCCTTATCTCTTATCTTGAATGAAAATCTACTCTAAACTTATCAAAGGTAACAGTGTCAAACCTGATATATGCTAGAGGAAAAGAAGATACATTACAGGATTTAAGTACAGTTGGGACTTTCTAAAGAGTATTCTGTTGCTCAGGAAAAAGGTCAACAATTGACAGGTGGAATCCATAAAATTAGAAAGCTCCTGTGAAGCAGAAGAAATGACCAATGGAGTGAATAGATATTAAACAGAAAGGAACAAAATAGTTGCTAACCTCACATCTGACAGAGGGTTTATACAAAGACAAAGAAACCAAACAATGTGAAAATGAGAAGCCCAGAGAGCCAAGAGAATGAATGGAGATAAGCAACATTGGGGAGGGGGGCAGAAAAGAAAAGAAAATGAAAATCCTATTTAAAAGTGGGCAGAAAGAGCCATGATAGAGAATTGATTCTCCTCTCAGGTCTCTGATCTCTACAGCCATGAAGAGTTGGTTAGATTTGAAGTGCCAGGCATGAGTTCTCTTCCGTTTAGAGAGCCTTAAGTGCCATTGAACACTGTTTGTCACCTTAAAGGCAAGAGTCACTATTGCAACATGGATAACTTGCTGTTTCAGTTTGTCTTATTTGTTGAGACCATGTTTCTTTCCCTTACAAAGTTTGAGGTCTGAAAAATGTCCACTGAAACGTTCCATTTTATGTTTTATAATTATAGTTAGTGGTTTCCTTTCCTTTCCTTTCCTTTCCTTTCCTTTCCTTTCCTTTCCTTTCCTTTCCTTTTCCTTTCTTTTCTTTTCTTTTCCTTTCTCTTCTTTCCTTGTCAGTTTGGTTAGAAGTTGGTAAATACTGATTTTTCAAAACAATGAGATTTGTTTTCACTGATGGTTTTCATTTCCAGTTTTTTTAATGCTTTTTGTATTTTATAGTTTATTTCCTTCTGATGAATGTACATTTCTTACCCTCTGCTGAAGTAGTTTCATATGCAATTGATTACTTTTTTCTTTGTGAACATGTTCTTAATGCTTTAACACATTATACTTGTTTGTTATTTATCTTCCTTATTATTATGTGAACTCTTTTGGAATAGAGAACATAACCTCCTCATTTACTCATAACTTTCTGTTCTTAGCCATGTATCTGATTCATAATAAATACTTAATAATTCTTGCTTTAATAGGATGACTACATGAATGATTTATTGGGTGAAAGAATAAGCAGTTGAACTAAGTCTGGAATCTCTATTTTTTTTACTTTTGAGTAATGCATTCATTCTATTTTTAGTAGAATATTAGTTACTGCCCAGGTGCCATTAAGTAAAGGGCAGGTCTTTCTTCATAAATAGGTAATGTTTGTTCTTTGACTTTACTTTTTTAATCTTTGTGGCTACAGAAGCAATTGTTGCAATGCTTGGAATGAATATCCCACAAACACACTCAGTCTAGCCCATTAAACAAGTGCAACTGATTCATAAATGTGCTGATTTCCATCCTCTTGGCCAGAACACATCTGCCCCTTTTGTACTATTGCATAGCATCTCTTAATCTTGCTGAGGCACTCCTGTCAGTAGCTCTCTTTATAGTCATAACGCCTTTGTGTCGTCTGGAGCTTAGGAAGTACCTTGCTACTGTATGGAAAGCTAACTAGAAATTGCTTCATCAAGACTGAAGAAACAGCAATTCTTGAAAATAAGCTAATTCCTGTTCTTTGTTTTGTGAATCAGAACTAGTGGACCTTTGGTAAAGTGATCCGATCCTGTGGTGTGAGTTTTGCTAAAATCATCACAAATATTTAACTACAATGAATTCAATATTTTCTTTTATCATATATAAGTCAATTTGTCCCCCAAACATTGTTTTCATAATCTTGTGAGTATGTGTGCATATGATGTGGATATATGTATGCATTGTCATGTGTGTGGCTATGGGCCCAGGCATGTGCAGTGCACATACGGAGGTCAGAGGACAACCTCAGGTGTCAAGTTCCTTCCACCTATTTTTTTTTGAGACAGTCTCATTTTTCTTTCTCAAAAATAATTAAAGTTGTCCTTTGATAACTATATATCTCTATTAGAGCCACTTCTCTTTATGTTCCTGTATCCCTATCAGTACCTTTCCTCCCCACAAGTACCTTTCCCACATTCATATATTTTCTTTTGTTTCTGACCCACTGAGTTTAACAGGAGCCCTCCGTGTGATCATGGGTTTGGAACAACTCCGCTGGAACCTGCTTATTGGGCTTATCACTGGATATATATCTAAAGACAATGACCTTTTCCCCAGTAGGATAGCCAGTGGTTCAGTAGGGATGACTAGAGATCCATAAGCCCCACCCTGATCCGTGATTGGCCATTAGTAGGCCCAATCCTGTGTAGGCCCAGTACAAACACCTGCAGATGCTGTGAGAACGGTTGCAATGGCTGGGTTATGCCATGAAGACAGCCTCTTCCTCTATCTTCTGGCTCCTCCTCTTTCAACTCTTTCTTCCTCCAAATTCCCTGGGCCTTAAAAGGGGCATTATAATGTTATGACTGAGTAACAAACTATCATTAATTCTTGGCATCTAGAGCAATTATGAGTCTCTTCATTCACTTCTGCTTATTGCAAAGAAACGCTTCTTTGATTTGTCCATGATGGAAACATTTACAAGCCGTTGGGCAGTGTGTTAGTTTAACTACTAAACAGTAGAAGTAAGTTTCCTCATAGTCCCTCTGGTTTCCTTAGCCATGGGCTTTTACTCAGCATAGTGTACCAGACATGTTGCCGTTACAGTCACACTGCTATTATTATACACGCGGGCACATATGGCTTGTTATAGTAGTCTGTAGAGTTCACAGCTGGAAAATATTGCTGATGGACTTTATTTCTACAAAGCATAGTCTCTCACTATGAACGCCAGCCAGAATGGAAGGAGCTTTCTTTCTGTTTAGCTTGCTTTCTCTGTCTTATGAAAAAAATAAAAAGTGCCTACTGTCTTTAGCACTATCATCTAGGGTCTTATCATCTAGCGCTGCTGGGCTCTAAGAGGAATAGCAAGGGCCCATATTGTTTGGGCAGTCTCTGGGAACTCACTGAGCAATAACTAATCAAGGTGGGACTACATGCCTGGTCCTGAGGATTTTTTTAAAAATAATTCATAGCCGGGCGGTTGTGGTGCACGCCTTTAATCCCAGCTCTTGGGAGGCAGAGGCAGGCGGATTTCTGAGTTCGAGGCCAGCCTGGTCTACAGAGTGAGTTCCAGGACAGCCAGGGCTACAGAGAAACCCTGTCTCGAAAAAACAAACAAATAAATAAATAAATAAAAATATTTCATGCCACCTAGGAAGAGGGTTATCCAGTCATGAAGAATATCTCCTCTCTAATTCCTTTTTGCAGTATTTAACTTATGTCTATAAAATATTGCTTAGAAATAACTATATTTTCTTCTGATTTTTCATATACACTTTGTTTTTTGTAACCTTCCCGTTCCACTTACATCTCTGTCTCATCCTCCTCAAACTCACCCCTGCTTAAATCTTCCTACACCCAGTAATTCCCATTTCTTCTTCCATACCATCTTCATTCTAATATTTTCCTCTCATAAGTCATCTTGCCCCGCCCAATGGCTCCTTTTTAGTTTCTTGGCTTCTATGGGCATTTATAATTAAGTGCACAAAACAAAAGATCAAAACTAGATAGAAACCATGTGCCATCTATCATATGTGTATTCTATTCTGAGTTATCTGTCATATGTATATTCTAAGCTCTCTATTCGTTCACAGCTATAGCCACCAGGCTAGTTGGCTTCAGAAATTTCATGAAAATCTCTTCTGCCTATCTCTTGTTTTTCTGTAAGAATGTTGGGGTAATGGATGTGTATCACTGTACCTGATACTGACATGGTTTGGGAGTAGTTAAATTTAGGTTAACTTGCTGCAAAAAATGATTTATCATTGATCCACATTCCTAGTCCCCAGCTTCCCATGGACATCTTTGAATAATCATAACTAAAGTCTCTTTACATGTTCAGTTGTTGTGATGTGGTGGAGTTGTATAATCTAACATATAGACATGGCAGGTTAATCAGAAACTACAGGGAAGTGGTTCTCAGCGAGGGGGTGGTTGTACTATATCAGGGTATTCCACTAAGCCTGGAAGTTAGACTCTAGTCATCTTTTAAACATGTTATCCTTTACAATTCATTCCTTCTGAAAGCTATAACATTGAATGCATAAATTTCTCTAACATATCACTGCTGATAGAAAGCATTGAAGTGTTGTTTTGTTTGGTCTATTAGTGGACATTATCTTTGCAAAGTATTAGGTCTCATCACAGCATTTACATACATGTATGAAGGTACCTTGATCATGTTTGTCTACCATGGTACTCATATTTATCTTCTTTCCTCTCTCTAACTCATCCATCTCTTATTTGCTAATAGTCTTTTTCTATTTCAAATTCTCTCTCTATATATATTTTAATCTTCACATGTGAAAAAGCATGTTCCATCTCCTTGTCTGAGTCTGGCTTATTTCATTTAATGGCATGATCTCTATTATCATTCATTTTCTTGAACATGACATGATTACATTCTTAATGGTTTATTAATATTCCATCATGTATTCTCTCTTTGCATGCATCATTGTTTGTAATGTAGGTTGATCCCATGACTCAGCTGTTGTGTATAGTTCCACAGTAAGTACAAATAGATATCTCTATTGCTGTATTTTCTTGGAGGATATTCTTAAAAGTGATAGACTGGAGCAAAGAGAAGTTCAATTTTTAGCATAATAAGGTACTTCTGTATATTCTCATACATAGGATATCTCCTCTTTTTCTAAAGTTTCACCACTGTTTGCTGTGTTTGATTTGGTGATAGTCCTCCTGGGATGGCATAAAATCTCAATATAATTTTTCTTGCATTTCCCTGGTGGCTAAATTGCTTTGACTCTTATTTATGATGTATTATTATGATTTTAACTTATTAATTACTACATTATATTCTAAGTTGTAGATCATGACTAGTTATTTTGTCTTCCAAATAATTATTTTGAAAGCTATGTTCGGGTTACTTCTTTCTTTGACCAATTCAGCATTTTCAGCGTATGAATCATAGAAATATAAAAGTTAAATATTGAACATTTTTGTGTTTTCTTTCTCTTTCCTCCCACTGAGAAGATACTTTTCCATATTCTTGAAAGAGGAGGGTAAACTGAATGATATATTTTCAACCATCAGATATGGCATATTTCATCATAAGTATTAAGTTAGTTTCCTCTCCAAAAAAAAAAAAAAAAAATGCTCCAATGCCAGCTCATAGTTTTCTCCTATTTCTAGAGTCTCATTCACAGAATAAGGCAATATTCTGCATGGTGTAATAAAAATGAAATAATACAAAGATAGAAAGTCAGATCTGGCATTTAGGAGGCAGTTTTAATATGCCACAAATTCTCACATTCTTGGGCTACAGCAATGTTAATAGATTCATAGTGCTCTGTGAAGCTATCAAACAGAAATAACTGATAAGGAAACAAATTAGCTAAAGCATAGTCAGGACATCCCTTCTGTAGTCGTTGATGAATATTTGGTTCACAGAGTGGCTTTTGTGATTGAAACAAAACAAGGTGTCCAGCCAATTAAGGTTCTTGTAGAGTCAAGAGAACTTTACTTCAAAGTCATGCTGACCATCGTTTTGTACTTAAAATAATTGTTTTCTATTCACCTGAATCTTCCACTTCCATGTCAAGTTTTATGAACAGACTGCTTTGAGAAGTCCTGTCTCATTATTAACCTGTCTTATTGCTGAGTCTATTCTCTTGGCCTCAACTCTAGCCTCAGCTGATTATATTTTAGCATCTTCCTTATTTATCGCTTTATCACTTTATTTTACAGTGATCACCTGTGAAGAAGACCATGCTCTCCCCAGGTCTGTTTATAGAAGGAATTTACTTCTTCAGATATTCTGCAACAATAGGCAGGTGATAATCTTGATCCTGACCCTTCTCACTGTGTCTTCCAACCTTTCTTCACTTAGCATGAAATTTAAGTGAATTAGACTGCATTAAAAGAAATGCAAGTGGCCCACATTGTTAAAAAAGAAAGAAAGAAAGAAAGAAAAAAAGAAAGGAAGAAAAAAGAAATACAAGGAGGAAGAATTCCCTCTAGAAAATAGCCTTATTCACTTTACAGTTGTAGGGACTCAGTTGTAGGGACTACGTGGAGTGTTACATTAACTTCTGCAGACCATTTTTTAATAAAGATCGTGGCCAAAAAGATGACAACCAGAAGACGGTGACCAGGATATTCAGAACTGGAAAACATAAGAAGATAATTGGAGGGAATATCACTTGTGTTTATTTCCAATAATTGAAAGTAATTAAATATCTTCTGTAATTCTATAGAGAAGCAGACAGGTCAGTGGGTGAAAGTTATACGGGAACCTTTTTAAGGAAGGATAAAGAAGCAAGTCTCTTTGACTCTGCTTCTACAATGCATTTTGGTTTTCACTTTAGTTGACGTACACATACAATCATCACTCATGGTAACTGTTCTGGTGACCTCCCTTCCAGCATCTCCTTTTTCTTCTCCAACTCATCCTAGAAAGGACATAATGGGGCATTGTTTTTCCAAATGTGAAACAGACCATGTAGCATCAGCGTGAGCTCATCCTAGTATTCTACTTGGCATAGATTATCAAAAGCAAATTCATTTTCTTACCTAAAACCTTGTAGGTAATCTACTTAAATCACTGTTTCTTTTCTGGCCACATTAACCAATGTCCTTCTCCCATGATTTTACTGCTGTCCTTGTCCCTACCACACACCTAGATCTAAAAGTCTAGATGCCTACTGCTGGCGTCTTGTCATTTAACAATGACCATAGGGTTGCCTTTGTAGACTGTTGCAGGGAGCCTCAGCTTTGCTAGGTTCTTATACTACACAGTTGCTCCCTTACTGCTGTAATATTTCATTTTCCCCTCATAGATCTCAATATTCTCAGAAAATACCCATTGTACTTATTTGTTCCTTTTAGGACTATTCTTTTATACTCATGAGCACAAACTTTCCTTTTAGTCATTACTGTACCTGTGATGCCAAGGACACTGACTGACCATTGTAGGAGCTAGGAGAGACTTATGAGATAGAGATGCCTCCCTAGCCTATTATATTAGACGATTCTATGAACCTAAAGGTCACCATGTCCAAAAGCAAAAGCAGCATTGTTGTTTCCTTAAGTGAATGCTTATTTAAACTTAAACACTGTATCTGCAATGCATTTTATTTATGTGTGATGCCTCCAAGGTTAAAAGCATGAAGCTTGAGTCACCTGGTTTGCATGAATCTCTAATCACATTCTGCTGAGTAATGGGCTAGATATGAACCACTTTACACTTTAATATTTTAAAATGTTTCATATGAAAATCACAGATTATACTGCTCTTCACTATTGGAGACGATTAGGCCACACAGAGTACTTAAAACAATGCCTGGCATATGCTAAATCCTTGTGTTAGTGACTAGTAATAATAGTAGCAGCTGATGTTTTTTATATGATTGTGTAGCCATCATGCTATTTATTTCATATCAAAATAATCCAATAACTGCATGGATTAAATAATGGTCCAAAATTGGACTATGTTGGTAAAGTTTGCTCTACAAATATAAACATATGCTATTTTTCAATGCTATTTTCTACTGATTTCATGTTAGTTACAACAAATAATGAAATTTTTGATTATTTCAAGGGGGAAAGTATTGGGAGAGAGACTTGAATAAAAAAATATTACCTTCTTTGAAACCTTATGTAGTTCAGAAAAATTATTCCAAGTAACACCTTTGCAAAATATCAAATTTGCAGTGATGCTACTTATATGGAAAATAAATATATAAAAAACATGATCTTTACCATCCAAATGAAGCAAACATTTGGAAATTATCAGTAATATTGTAATCAGAATTACTTATCAGAAGAAACAAACTCCCCAGATTTTGTTTCCATTCATGATAGAATTATGAAGTCACTGTAACAGTCATAATTTTGTATATCTGCCAAACATTCACCTAAGTAATAATTCTTCTCTACTCATATGATTAATTGACACTGGCTTAAGATTTTTAAAGTCTTTTGAGAACTAGTCCATTTCAAAGGACCAAATATCCTTGATAGATTTTTTTTCTTGTCTTGATTACTTGAGACCACTTCCTATTTTCAAGATTATCCCTAACTATTGTTGAAAAATACCAAAGTTTAAGCTTTGTCAATAGATATTAGTAACACAAAATATTTGACTCATTGACTTGCTTCCTAGGTCAAAAAAAAACCCTTTACTGTCAACAACAGTTGACTCCTCAAATATTCTTCCCTGTGTATTGTATTTCTTTAGCATGGGCAATTGGTTTCTTAGCTTGATATTTTTTTTTTCTGATTTAGTAGAAAAATGATAGGAAGATCAACCCAACTATTTTCAATGAGAACATAGGGAAATGTGTTCATCAGAATTTCAACAAGTGTCCTATTAGTCAAATGAAATAATTTCCAGACTGTCTTCCTTATATCCTCATTTCTCTGCCTATTTTCATCCAAATAACCACATAAAACCACAAGGCAGGATAACACCCCAAAAACACTACCAATGATCTAACTCCAGATGCCTAGGTCCTATCCCTAAAACACAAACAGCAAAGGCAATATGTCTTCTGTAAATATTAGTACTCCCTTAATAATGTTCATGAGAAAATCCATTTACACACTATACAAAACAATGATTTCAAAATTAGCAGTTATAAACATGGGGTAAGTCATTAAAATAGGGTATGAATTCATACATGAACAAAGACAGTCAAAACACAGGTGAACGAAACAATTCAAGATATGAAAATGGAATTTAATAAAATGGTGGAATCTCTGAATAAAAACCAAATTGACATTTAAAACAGGTAACTATTTGAAAATAATTCACTAGAGATCCAATGCCTTAATATGAAGCACAATAAATCAATGGATACATTGCCCTCCCAGAGCAAACACAAGGAGATAATTTCTATGTATTGAGAACTAGACATACTATTTGGAAACTACTGTAGGGACAGCAGATCATGTGATTAGTGTGCAACTTGAGTTTTCACTAAGTAGGAATTTAATGCCAGTGACATTTATTGTTGAGTTCTGGATAAGAAGTGTTCCTCGAAATGTTCATATGTTAAATTCTTGTTACTCAGCTGGTAGATTAAACTATTAAGACTGAACTGAGTCAGGAACAGCAGCTATCATTTGATTGATGGGTCACTCCTTCTCCAGATCTATGATCTTATGCCATTATCTGGATGTCAAATAAAACAAGTAAGGTCTAGTTGGAGGAAGTGTGTTATAGAGCTCATGGTCTGGAAGAGCTTGCTTGCATCTAGCCTCTTAACCCCTCTCTTTCTGCTTCCTGGCTGAAATTAATGAAGATGCAGGAATGCAGGGAGCTTGGTGTGAATTGGAGCAAAAAACATAAAGCACAGAGGGAGTTCAACAGATGCAAATCCTGAGAAGAAACTTTTCAGCTTTTATTGAGATTTAAAAATAAAAGCCAGGTACCACAGCTGAAAGAAAAGAAATCTGTATGCTAAGTAATATAAAGATGTGTACGCACTAACATAGATAGCTAAAGTCATGGAGGTCGTGGGAGGGTAAAACTGGATCTAGGTGGAAGTAATATATTTACAATGTCGCTTATGATGAACCATATTAGAATGTATATTTAGTTTTGTTTACCATATTAACAAATAATCATCATCTTCTACTCTTACAGAAAAATCCATTCTTGAGTAATTTCAAAATCCTATGACCAATTTAGTATGTCTTCCAAATTTATTTTTGAATCTTAGCATTTTGATGTCTTCTTTATCTTTGAGGAATAGCTCAAGTGCTTTTCCCATCATTTTTCCTTTCATCTCCCAAGGTGCATAGTCTAGAACTATAAAACCAGTCATTTTAATTTCATTTCTGTTGCTGTGATAAAATTCTCTGACCTAAAAATCAGAACATCAGAAATCAGAGAAAGAGGATTACTTGAGCGTACAAGTCCAGGCTATGGCCTATTGTTGTGGGGAAGTCCAGGGAAGAACATTAAACAGCTACTCACTGACATCCACAGTTGAGAACACTTAAGAAAATGCACACATATCTGCTTGCTTGTTGACTTTCAGCTTGACCTCTCCATGCTAGTACAGTTCAGCATCATTTTCTTAGAAAATGGCGATATCTACAGTAGGCTGGTTATTCACACATAAATCAACTTAAAAGACAATCCCCCATAGTCATACCCAAGGGTCAACCCGATGTGGACAATCTCTTCCTAGGCAATACTAGGTTGTATCAAGTTTCCAACATAGATTTTTCTATAAATCTGGCTTTCTTTGTCTAACTAGATGTGCAGTTGCATTGATTTTTATATAAATCAAGGGATTTAATTTTTAATTTTTAAATTGTGTGTGTGAATGTATGTGTGTGAGACAAGTGTAGGTATCCATGAAGGCTCGTGGCTTCAAATGGCCTTGTAACTGGAGTTTCATCAGAAGGTGTTAAGTTGCGTGACATGGGTGGTCAGAACTAAACTCTGACTCTTTACAGAAGCAGCACGTGGTTTTAATCTGTGCAGCCATCTCTCTGCCTATTTATTGATTTATCTCTACAATCTCATTAATTTATTGATGAATAAAATTCTATTGTGTGTGTACATTGTATTTTCTTTATCCATTAATCTGTTGATGGATTTCTAGCCTTTCTCCTTAACTTGTCTATATTGAATAGTTCAGCAATACGTAGTGGATGGGAAGCTATTGCAGTTCAGCAATACACAGTAGATGGGAAGCTATTGCTGTGGGATGATGACTTGGATTCTTTTGGGTATATTCTCAAATTATAGTTTAATCATTTGCAAGTTCTATTTTCAAGTATTTTTAAGTCCTTACTTATTTTTGTAACAGCTCAGTTACATAAGAAATGGGAATGTTTAAATGTTTCTTTTTATCTAAATGTATCCTTACAAGAAATTTTTCTTTCCTTTCCTTTCCTTTCCTTTCCTTTCCTTTTCTTTTCTTTTCTTTTTTTTCTCTTCTTCCCCTTTGTCTGATGATAGCCATTCTGACTCAAATAAAGTAATACCACAGTGTAGTTTTACTTTGCATTTTAAATGCTAAATATGATGAGCTCTTTTTTTTTTACAATATTTATTGGACATCTGTAATTCTTTTGTATAAATATCTATTTAACTTACTTTCCCATTTACCCATTCAGTGATTTTTTCTTTTTTGTGGTTAGCTTTGAAGTTCTTTCTAGATTCTAAATGTCAATCCAGGTATAGATATATAGGTAGTATAGACATTTTTCCTTATGTAGGCTGTCTCTCCATTCAGATTGTTTCCCCCTACCTTGGGAAAATGCTTTTTAATTCCATATAATCCCATTGTCAAGTTGACAAGGAAGGTTCTCTTCCTATCTCCCTATCTCTCCATCTCTGTATCTTCATCTCTCTGGTTGTGTGGGTGTGATGATATCATTCCACTTACCCTCCGCTCCACATTTGTCTGCTTTAACTCTGCATGCTTTATAAGTTATTGTGTTTTCAGGGTATCAAACTTTATGCAGATACATCTACTTAGGAGATTTAGTTAGTTGAATGTTCTCTGTTTATTTGTCAGACACTTCAGGCAAAAATGTCTATTGATAATTATAATCTGCATTTGCATAATCTACTTTTATGATTAAAAAATCATCCTTACTTCTGGGTAAGATGTGGATTAGGAGCAGCTTCCATGTGATACAGAGAAGAGTGAGGGTAACAAAAATAGATACTTAACAAGAGAAAGAGGAAGGACACTGGAAATCACAGTGGAGAAAGAGGAGAACTAGGCAGAAGGAATCATGTGGTCAGGTCTCCAGCAGCACATCTCCCTAGGAGCAGGAGGAGAAAAAGTTTCAGTTGAAAGATAAGTTGGGTGAACCTGGTGAAAAAGAAAAACTATCAATCCTAACAGGACAAGCCATTATTCTTACAAACTCAAATCCAGTTCAGGGATTGGTCGTGACCTAACTGGCATGATGGATCCATTTGTTCATTCCCATGTATCAAAGGCCCGATGCCATCTTACAGCAACCTATTGCTAAACACCTGGTTAATGTTGGAACCTTAGCCCAAGGAACAGTGACAAGACCACAATCCCTTGAGGACCAACACTGAGAAGTAGCCATGGTGTGGGAGGACAGATAGTGGCAGCCTGAAAAGTTTAAGCAACAGGATATTTGGCAGACAGTAAAATGCACAGGATGAGGTAGCTGCCATTTTCAGTGGCTAGGAGCTGACATTAAGTGAGGATAACTTTGGAACTGATGGCCCCAAGTCTGGTGCCAACAGGTAGATCAGCTTTGGAGTTCTCTATGCGTCGTGAATTAAATGCTCTGGAGAGAGAGAGAGAGAGAGAGAGAGAGAGAGAGAGAGAGAGAGAGAGAGAGAGAGAGAGAGAGAGAGAGTTTGCTACTAGCTGACTACCCAGCCTTTGCAGCTTCTTTCGTCCAGCAGGATATTTAAAGTGTAGTGAGCTTCAGGAGTACAAAATAGGATGATAGATGGACAGTCACAGTTTGCGAACATACCTTCCTCTCAAAGGACGTGAGAATGGATCCCTGACAAAATCCTCAGATGGTATAAACTTGGAAGCCTCAAGAGTATGGGAGGGTCTTCCCAGGCCACACAATGCATGCTATGTGTTTCTAGCAAAGGCCAATAGTATATAAAGAAGGAAAGATACTGAGGTTCAGACTGCTCTGGCAGACATCTGAAACTTGCCTAGTACAGGCTCAGCACCAAAGTAAGGAAGGGAAAGAAAATAATGTGTAAATTCTTTCACTTATCTCCCATCTAAAGGACCACTCGATTTTAGAGGAAAACTGTGACCTAAAACTTTTATTTCTAATGTTTCCCTGCTTTTCCTCTTAAACATGCGTTTAAGAGGTTTTTTTAAAAAAAGATTTTTGTTATGTATTATGTATTTTATCTATGTGTATGGATGGGCACCATGAACATGTATGTGCACATAGCAGATAGAAGAGGGCCTTTAAGCCATTGCTCTCTTCTTTGTAACATTTCCATAGTTTCATTAGTTTTATTTTCCTTCTGCATTCCACCTTAGCTTCCCTTATATCTCACTTGTTTTCTATTTCCATATACATCTTAACTGATTTTCAACTTCATAGTATATTCAAAATTATTTTGCTATATTTTCCTATGGACACTGGTAGCATTAATAGTGGTTTTAATCAATGTTGAATGTACTTCTACATTTTGTTTAATATGGTGTTGCTATTTCTGACAATTGATTTTTTCCTTTTTTAATGCATTAGGGCACAAACCTAGAAATATGTGATGAATATCAAAATAAATAAGAAGACACTGAAACAATCAGATATATCCTTTTTGTTTCTGCTTTGCCATTTTGAGACAGTTCCCTCTAGCCCTGATTGTCCAGGTACTCACTTTGTAGATCAGGCTGGCTTTGAACTCACAGAGATCTGCCTCCCTTTGCGCCCTAAATGCTGAAATTAGAGGCATTACCTACAACACATGGCTCGTATATATCATTTGCCACATAGAAACAAGACAAAGCAAGGCAAGATGACTACTGCAAAAAAATCACAACTTTTGAATTGCTGACCACAAAGGTACTGAATTGGTCAAATGTAAATAAAGAATTCAAACATTTTTTTATGTAAAAAGGATGAGTTACTTCATAGATGGCATAAAAGCAAATACATGAACCAAGGATTAAATATAGGACCTAGAGAAGAAAGTCAGCAGCAAAGTAGCAATAGTTAATATGGATAGGAATATCAGTAAAGACACTGGAATTAAGAAGGAAAAAAAACCCAAAAGAATTCTGTAACTGAAAGAAGCAGTCCACCTAAGCTCCGATAGCTCATCAGACCACAGTTGAACAAAACTGGAATCAAGAACAAGAGAAATCATAAAAATCATACAAATACATAGGGGATGAAGGAAGGAAACATCCATGAAGGACTAATGAGCTATTAAAAACATTAGAGAGGAAATTAAAAATTCCCAGAACCAAATGAAAATGGAAGCACAACTTACAAGAACTCTTGAGGTATAGCTTATAATTCGAGGAGGAGAGTTTATAGCCATAAAGAGACATCAAATAAATAACATATGGTACACCTCAAGACAGAAGAACAAACCAAGCTCAAAATCAGTAGACAGAAGTAAATATAGTGATGATAATAATAATGACAATATTATTAAAGCAGAAATGAGTCAAACAAAAACTTAAATAACAGTATGTAAAGTCAATCAAAGAGTTGGTTCTTTTAAATAACACACAATATCAAAAGACCCTTAGATTGGTGAACAAAACAAGAATTAATAAAATTAAAATGCATTAGAGTTCCTTTTTTAAACTCCAGTGAAGCAGATACCAGTTAAATTCAGAGAAACTTTAGGCAATATTGAAGATATTATACTGTGAAACCCTTTTAGGTTGCAGAGATGGTACAGTGGGTGAAGTCATCAATGTTCTGTCATACGTGAATCCTGACTTGCAATGTGTTTATGTTTGTGAGAGTAAATGTGGATGGAGCCTAAAAACCTAAAAAGGAGAACAAATGAAAGCAAAAGGAGACACTGGGGACACTGAGGGGGAGGGGAGGAACATGTAACTTGAAAAGGAAAAGTGTCTGGGGAAAAGACATGGGAGGAAGGAGGAGATGAAGGAGGAGAATACACTAAAGCTAATTTTATTTGAAAATGCCATAATGGTAACTTTTGACTATGTAGTATACTACATAAAATATGTAAAATTAAAAAAAAAGAATCTCCCAATAAAGAAATGTCCAGAGATGGTTAGATACACTATCAAATTCTACTACACCTTTAAGGAAGAGCTCATACCAATGTTCTGTAGGCAATTCTGAAAATAGAAAGAGAAAGGAGATTACTCAATTCATTCTATGAAGCTGGAACTCCTCCAAATAGTTATAGACAAACAAAAATGTACATAACTAGAGTTGAAAGTGTAATTCAGTGACAGAAGGCTTTGCTGATCTGAAAAATATCTATTTAATTTTATAGCATTTATGTTTTCAAGGAAAATGTTCATGACTTCTTTCAAAACTATTGGTGGGATAGCCAGAGTCAACAACTGTGAGTTCTAAGGCAGCCTCAGCCATATAGTAAGACCCTTTCTTAAAATCCAAGACAAACACACAACCTATAGATCAGTGTTCCTGAGGAACATATTACAAACAAACAAAAAAAGAAATCCTTAAAAAATGCATTCAAACCAAATTTTAAAACTCCTTAAAATACTATAATAGTAGATTATGTTCAAGGTCTACAAGGATGGTTCATGTGATGGTTTGTATATTCTTGGCCTAGGGAGTGGCACTATTAGGAGATGTGGCCTTGGAGTTAGGTGTGTCACTGTGGGGGTGGGCTTTAAGACCCACTTCCTAGCTCCCTGGAAGTCAATCTTCTCTTAGAGGCTGGCAGATGAAGATGTAGACCTCTCAGCTCCTCCTGTACCATGCCTGTCTGGATGCTGCCATGCTCCCAACTTGATGAATCTCTGAACCTGCAATCTAGCCCAATTAAATGTTGTTCTTATAAGAATTGCCTTGGTCATGGTGTCTGTTCACAGCAGTAAAACTCCAACTAAAATAGTTCAATACACAATACCAATAAGTAACATATAGCAAAACATATATTTGCAGGCAGAAATCAAATCATTATCTCAGTAGCAGGAAAATCTTCATCATGATAAAGCCCTAAAAAAAACTAGGAATAGAATGAATATTAAACAAAGTTAAAGCAATCTACAGCAAACCTGTGGACAACTGTTGTACTCAATGTTCTGGGTTTAGGATCACAGTGAAACATACCATGGGTATATTTATGAGAAGTTTCCTGAAAGGTTTGACTGAGAAAGGGAGAGTAATCCTGAATATGGAGGCATAATCCTATGGGAGGAAATAGAGCAGCAACTGTGCTTCGTGCTTCCTGCTTCCTGTTTCCTGCTTCCTGCCTCTGAATACAATGTGAACATCTGTCTCCTGCCCCTGCTGTCAAGCCCTTCCCATGGTTTTGGTTTGGTTTATGTTGCTATGGTAATACCCTGACAAAAATCAAGTTAATAGAGAGTTTGTTGTGGCTCACAGCAGGGGTTGGACTGTCATAATGGTAATGTCATAGGTACAGAACTTGAGCAGTCTAGGCACAGTATAGACTACATTCAAGAATGGAGAGAGAATGATGCATGTGTGCCTACATTTGCTCAGACTCCTCTCTAAACTGACACAGTACAAGATGTTGAACCAGGGAATGGTTCCATCCACAGCAGTGAAAGTCTTCCCATGCCAATTAACACAATCAATGCGATCTCCCCAGACAAACCCAAAGGCCAATCTGATCTGAGCAAACCCTCATTGAGACTCCCTTCTCTGGTGATTCTAGATTTTTTCAAGTTGACAATTAGAACGAGTAGACAATCACACCATTCTTGATGGATTATTCTATCAAACTGAGTTAAAAGAAACTCACTTTCCTCAAGTTGGTTTGGTCATATATGTTGTCATAGGAAGCAGAAAACAAACACACTTGATAAAGGCCCATTTGAAAAGTATCTGATAGGGTGGATGGGAGATAAGAGATGAGAAACCATGATGCTACTGAGTATTTTGAGCTGAGTTAGAAGTAAACTGACAGGTAAGAATAAATATAAGGAAATTGAATTGATAGGTATTGAATGCATAGTGTCCTATTTAGCTTCAGCTGTCAACATGGCACATCTTAGAGTCATATAAGGTGATCTCAATTGGTCCATGGCTATGCAGGTTAAAAAAATGTTTTGAATGATGATTAATGTGGAAGGGCTCCCCACCACAGTCTATACCATCCTTAGAGATGCCAACCAACCCACAAAACTTTCAACCCAAAATTTATCCTATCTACAAGTAATTCAGGCATTATGAAGGAGCAGAGACTGAGGGAATAGCCAACTAATCATTGGCCCAACTTGAGACCCATTCCATGGGCAAGCACCAATCCCTAACACTATTAATGACACTCTGTTATGCTTGCAGAGAGAATCATGTTGTCCCCTGAGAGGCTCCACCCAGTAGCTGACTCACACAGATACAGACACCGACAGTGTAACAGTGGATAGATGTTGGGGACTCTTATGGAAGGATAGGAGTAAGGATTGCAGCCCCAAAGGGGATAGGAACTTCACAGGAAGACCAACAGAGTCAACTAACCTGGACCGTTGGGGCTCTCAGAGTCTGAACTACCAACCAAAGAACAAATACAGTCCTCTCTGCTCATATGTAGCAGATGTGCACCTTGACCTTCCTGAGGGTCCTGAACTAGAGCAGAGGTTATCCCAAAAGCTGTTGCTTGTGTGTGGGGTATGTTCTCCTAGCTGGGATGCCTTTTCTTGTCTCAGTGGGAAAGGACGCACTTAGCCTCCTAAAGACTTGAAGTATTGGTGTAGAGGGGATACCCAGGGGGGCCCCTACCCACTCAAGGGAGAAGGGAGAGGGGGATGGGGGAAGGATTGTGGGATGGGGTGACTGAGAGGTAGGCACTGAGTGGGATGTAAAGTGAATAAGTAAAAAAATAGATCAATAAAATTTTAGAAAGGACAAAAGCTAGCTGAGCCAGAGCTTGTGAGTGAGCAAGACAATAAGCCTGCATGCAGCATTCCTCCTCAGGTAGAGCCTACAGGTGCTGCCTTCAGTTCTTGGCCTGACTGCTCTCAATGACTGTAACCTGTAAGCTGAAGTAAACTCACTGTTCCCCAAAGTTACTTTTGGACATGGCATATGTTACAGCAACAAAATGAAATTGAATTGCTTTTTATTAAGTAATTTATCTCATTAAGAATAAAGCCTACTCAACTCTTTATTCTTACACAAGTTTTACATCTGCACTGAGGTCTAACATACTAGTGTTTTCTCTACCCTTAACACCATGCCAACAGTTCTTAGAATATTTTTACCTATCATTTCCAGCATATAGCCAACAAAAGTCATTTAAATGGCTATCATTTTCATCAATTAACACTTGTTAAATATTCATAGAAAGAAAATAACTCCAGACATTCTGTTAAATTGGTCACATAGCTCTAACACTACATTATAGGTAGTCTAAAAATAAATTCTAAAAATATAATTATGCTAGAAAAGCACTTATTGTAACCATGTAAACATGGTTTTCCACCATGTAAACATGGTGGAAAATATTGAAGAGCATAAAGAAGATAGTAAAGTCTTACAGAAGCTTTTTCATGCAAAGCATTTGATCAAATTGGATCAACATTTATATATCCAGTTTCTTCACATCTTTGTATATATGTATGTTTTAGCATCCTATACAACTTACGGTAACACTATATATAGAGATGTTTCCTAATTTTCACTATACCTTACTTTTACACAGTTCTTTATACCATCAAAAGTCTCACAAAACATCACTTTAAGTGATTTTCTTTTATCTTTACTATATCTAATTATATTAGTGAACTTTAGATAAGTTATTCATCTTTTCTAATTCTTGTTTTAAAGAACACTTAATAATATCTTCCTTTGTTCCTTTGTTCATTCAAAATTAATTTTATTAAAGGCTTTAAAAAAATCGTGTGCTTGTGTGTGTGCATACTGTTATGTTTAAGTGTGAGTACACTTATGCCATCGTATACGTGTGAAGCTCAGATGACCTTAGGTACTGGTCCTCAATTTCTATCTTCTTTGAACCTGGTTACTTTGATGGTTATTGCTGTGTGTCTGGTCAGCTGGCCTAAGCACCTCTGTCTCTCCTTCCCATATCTTTGTAGAAGGTTACAGAGATTCATTACAGTGCCCAGATTTTATATAAATTCTGGGCAGTCAAGCTGAAGCCTTCACACTTGTATGACAAGTGCTTTAACTACTGACCCATATCAGCCTGTTCTCAAAAGCCTTTTCATTGGTTAGGCTTCTAGGTTAATAACTATTAACCTAGTTGAGCCTTGGAGACATCAATCAGTGTGAAAGATAGTACACACAAACTAATAATTGCAATAAAGTCTTATACATATTTATATAATCTGTTTACATTTCTGTTGATTAAAGTTATGTTATAGAGGGTTTCTTGGCCAATATTCAAAAGAATTTTGAAGCCTATAGATGCTATGGCCTGCTTTCCAGACAGAATCTATCAATTTATCAACACAATGGCAATGTATCAATGTTAAATTTCTCACTACTATCAGCATATTATTAGTGTTGTACAAATGTTTGCTTATTTGATAGGTAAAAAGTATATCTCATAATTCACTTCTCGAGTCCTTGATTACTGGTGGTTAAACATGTTTTCATATGTTAATCACCTTTTCCTTTTCATTTCTTGTGTGAACTCTTGTGCAATATCCATTAACTTTGCATATTTTATGGAAGGATTTCTGTTCAATATGTATAGTCTCTTTATACAGTAAGGTTATTTATCTTTTTGTGATATAATTTAGTAAACATTCACTCTCAATTTGTATGTCCTTCAAAGTTGTTTGTATTTTTATATCCTTTATAAAATTTTAATACTTAATTTAATATTTAATTTTGTGATGTAGCTCTACAGAGAATTTTATATTATTTTACCAACATAAGGTTGAAGGTTCTATTTAAGTAATTACTTTTCATATGCATTCTTTTTTCAGCTATAAAAACTCTGTACGCAGGCTCTCTATGAGATAAAGGGGTTTACTTTAATTTAGAGAGCTACAGGGTTTATTGATGGACTCAGTTGTAGAGTGGGTCAAGAGAGTCATTAAGATCTCAGGAAGCTACCTACCTGCTTCTGTTAGCTTCTTCCTTTGGTAGAACTTTACTTTTTCTTGGGTGCCAATGTTCTTCTACAGCTTTGGCTTCTGTTTCCTCGACAGTCCTGACTATGATCTTTCTCCTTCTTTGCATGTACCTACTTTTGGACCCTTTTGCTAATCAGTTGCAGTTCTCCATGTTTCACTGTTCAGATTTCAAAGCATGACTTTGTTATCTGCACATAACAAGTCTCAGACTAGATTGATAGCCAGTTATATAGATTTTCAATACTTTATCTGGGGTATCCCCCTTGACCAGTAAGCTAGATCCAATAGGAAAAAGTAATAGTGATGCTAGTTGACACCAGGGGTAGACTGAGCATTGCCTTTGAGAATGGACTGTGGATAGATAGTATTGGAAGTCCTGTGATGAATAATGCTGTAAAATGTAGTGGACCATTCAGGATGCCATGGTGTTAACTTTTGTTCTATAGTCATCCAGCTCTATATCCTTACCCAAATGTCTTAACATCTATGAAATCAAAGTTGGATCATCTACAATGAGCTCACTTAATGGATAAGGATGCTCATCACACAAGACTGATGACCCAAGTTCAATGCCTGGAACCTAGTGCTCAAAGAGAAAAATAGTTCTTAGTTGTATTCTTACTTCCATTTACACGCAACAGTATTATCATGCCCACCTGTGTGCAGGTACACCTTCCCCCACACACACACCCACACAGCTCTCTAATAAAAATAAAAATATACTTAAGTACTACAGTAGCTCTAAATTTTTTCCATCAATCCTCCAATGCTTGACAAAAATAAGAAGTTTTCTCTGCTTCATAAATCTGCTCTCTGATGTGCACATACAGGGAAGACTATTATATTTATCTGTGAATCAAAGGAAGCAACACACTTCCAACACAAGTCCTGATGGAGTTTTAAGAACTCATATTGAGAAGAACATTGTCCTTGGTTAGAAGGTAGTTCAGTAAGAAATGATATGAAACATGTATTTATCATTTTAGTCATTTCTTTTAATGCAATGCTAAATCTTGCTAAACTACCAAAGAGAACAATCAACATAAAATGCCCCTTAAACTACCAAATCCACCTAGTTAAAAATCAGGCTATCAGCAAATAACTGTTCAAGGACTCATCTGTGATTTGGAGGTGGGGTTGTTAAGGAATGCAAACTGCCTGAAATGCAGCCCCTATGTCTTAGTAACTTCTCAGCATAATTGTTTATCTCTGGATTGTATTACAGTGTGGATACCTAATGTGCAGCACTGTGGGATTATTAACAATGAATCCTGGTTTCAACCATCTCCAGACACTGCTGCTGTTTAAGCCTTCCTCACATTTCTACAGAAGCTCCTCTGCTTTTAGCTACCCAGACTCAAATGAGCTAGAAGGAGCTCATTCTGTGATGGAGCTCATTCTGTGATGGAGCCCAGAAACATGGCCCTACTCTGATCCTAGGAGAGATGGTGCAATGTCATTTTGCCAGGTAGTCTAGCTGTGGGCAGGGGGAAGAAGCCAATTTAGGAGCAGCTAACCTATCTTTGACGTAATGTTCGAAACACATGTTTAGTGGGGGAGGGGGAAGAGCTGACCACACAAAAGGAAGTTTCTATCTCATGACTGTATCAGTAATCATGACATTATTGAGAACAATTTTGTTTCCTAGAAGCTAAATAAATTTTCATATAAAAGTGAAAAGAATTTACCAAGTTAGTTTTGAAAAGTTAGTATGGATCAATTTTACAACAGATGACAGCCACGAACAACACATTTTGGTGCATTTTTTTCCCCTCAAGGCCAAGTTTTCATAAATTCTTCAACTGTACAGTTCAATTTTTGGGAAACATGAATGTTTTCCAGTGTTTCAGATGGTAACTCATGATTTCTACATTCTATTATTTCTTGTGTATTTTGTTGTTTTGGTTGCTAGTAGAGCAGTTGAGACAAGGTCTCACCAGATGGTTTATAGCTTACCACCCCTCTGCCTCAGCTTCACCCCTCCCAGGAAGTTACAGGTGTCTGCCACTACATCTAGCTTTACTTAGAATGTAGTGTCATTTGCCTTTTAATGAGTTTTTTTTCTTAGTTTTACATAAGAAAACTAAAAGAAATAGTGTATATTTTATCTTGTGGTTTCATTGAAATCACCATTTTAAATGTCTTGACGGACTCAGAAGGCTGACTTTGCCTCTTTCATTCACTCTTACCCATAATGGAATCACCTTTCCCTTCCTTTTGTCGAATTCCACGTTCTCTAAAGACAAAAGCCACTATTGCACCATCTAGGATATTTTGCTGCTTCAGTATGCTGTATTTTTTGAGACAGCGTCTCTCCCTGAACCTGGGACCTACTGATTTGTCAAGTTAGTAGGTAGCAAGGTCTAGAGACCCCTTCTGTCTCTGCTCACTTGGATTACAAACTCATGCCACCACAGCAAGCTTCACACATGAGAAACAGGGATTTGAACTCAGGTCCTGTGCTTGTATAGCAAACACTACTGACTGAGCCAACTCCCCAAATCATTGGCAATCTTTTGAATGTGTGGACCTAGTTTTTCTCCTCCTCTTATAGTTTTGAGGTCTGAAGGTCTCCAGTAATTTCCCCTTTCATTTCTTATAATTAATGGTCTCTTTTTATCAATGTCTTTTCTGGCTTGGTTAGAAGTTTGTAAACTTTATTGATTTTTTTCAAAACAATGGGATTTGTTTTCATTATTTCTCCCCTAATTTATGTGCTTTATTGTTTATTTCTATTTGATGAATATATGCTTTTATCCTCATCTGAAACGGTTTCATGTGTAATTGATTATTTTTTTCCTTCTGTGAACATGTTCTTAATTCCTTAGCATTATATTATAGTTGTTTGATATTTTTTATCATCTTTATTCTGGTGTTAACTCTTTCAGAATAGAGAATAAAGATTCATCAGTTGACTTGCACGCTATTCTGGCTATATTTGTTTCTGTTACTATTTTGAATACCAGTCACCCAATAACTTGGAATATTCATTAGTCTTGATTAGAAGATCCAGCTTCACCCATGCACATAAAAATAGTATTACTGCATTGAATAAAAGAGTGATTGACTCTGAATATTCAGTTATATCATGCCATGTTGTGTTAATAGAAAAAAGAAAATATTGCTCAAATTTTACTGATTAAAAATTATTTTAATTTTTATAGTTTTTGTTTCTGAATGACTGCCACATACAAATTCCTTGACTTTTCTAACATCAGTAGTTTCCAGCAGGAAGGAAACATTCTTTCACTTCAAATGCTTGGCAAAGACTTTTCTTCAATTGGGTAGCACAGAAGCAGCAACTTGCACCTCTTTTTCAGTTTACACAACAATTAAAAAATACACAGACATGTTGGAGAAGAAAAGCTTAAAGGCAGTTTTCCTATCAGCATGGTGATTATATATATATATATATATATATATATATATATATATATATATATATATATTTACCAATAGTCTTCCTTTAAGTTGTCTTCATTTTGTCATAATAAACCATCAACAATTTCAAAGAATGTTGCAATTAAAATACATTTAAGGAATTGGGTTGTTATGGATACTGGTAAGTACCCTACACTGCAGTGTATTGCATCCCTATGGGATTATGCATCCATATTTATCAACTCTTAACCCGATTAAGACCTTATTAGGAGGAAATATTTTGAAATTTGCATTAACAAGAGCTGCACAGTTCTAGATATTATCATCAGCATGTCCTAAAGGAATAATTTTGGAGTGAACTTCTGATGACAGAAAATATTAATGTTAAATTAGGGAACTTTTATATCAATCTGCAAGTTACTAGCTTTGCCCCTCTTTTGTTGTAAATGATTAACATGCTCATTTTTAACTACTCTCCGATATTAGTTGACACCTACTAAGTGCAAAGCACTGCTTAGCTTGTACGTGAGGAAAGCATATCAAATAAGACACACATGCCCACTCTGTTTGTATAATGTATACAAATAATTAAAGATAGGCATATGATAAAATTCTAATTAGCCATTAAATGATATTACAGATTTATACTTGCTAATGTGGGATCTGTACAACATATGTTCTTAAGTGAAAACCATCCAGATTTAAATTAATGTGCAAATGTATATTTTTTATAAAAATATGCTTCAAAAATTGGAAGAGTATATATAATCTTTATAATAATTAGTTCTTTGGGTGGTATTATAGGCAATTATTTCTCTGTGAGTTGTTTACTATATCCCTGGGGTTTGTGTTTGAAGCATGTAGCATATTTATTTGTAAGCAAGCAGAAAGATGCATATAGTGAGAAAGTCCTATGTATTATAAAAAAAAAAAATCCCAACATGGGTATAAATAACAGGCATTATAAAGCTGCAGAGGCACTGACCTGTTCAGGAAGATAATTTATTAAATATTTGATGTTTCAGACATTGGGATGAACTACTGACACAATCTCTGTCTGCATGAAATGTTTTAATTGTTCTTAAGTTTTTGAGAAATTTCTATAAATTATATATTGCTTCGCTTGTGATCTCAGATGCCAGTTTACTGTAATAGCAGAAAGCTTTGAAGAATACAGTCTAAATGAAAGACCTCATCTTCCTTTAAATGCCATCAAGGGAAATCTGAAATGTACCAGAGCTAGAAGAAAAGACTCAATTTGCAATTAGAAAAATGGACGAATAGAATTTTTTTTTTTTGCATTGTGAAGAAAACAGTTGAAGAGACAGTGGAAACTCAGAAATGTAGCTATTTTAGACATGTGTTGTTAACAGAGAAAAAAACCTTTGTTAGTTCATGTATTTATCTTCTTGGAAATAGACAGCTCTAGAGCCTTCCCCATTTTAAATACAACAAGAAGCCAAGAACACTTGTTTTGCTTAGGAGTGTGTGCCAGCTTGAGTAGAGACAGGCTAGAGCAATGGTATCTATCCTCTCGATTCATTTTGGAATACTCTGGGCAATAAGACCGCTGTTTCTTCAGTGGGCAAGGCAGGCAGGGGCTTTAAATAAAGAGCTTGTGACTCTGTTGCTTAGCACCTTCCTCTGAGATAAAACATTCCATCTTGAAGGACAGTTCATTAAGATAGGCATGTTCTAAAACAGTGGTTCTCAACCTTCCTAGTGCTGCAACCCTTTAGGACAGTTCCTCGTGTTGCGGTGACCCCAGCCATAAAATCATTTTGTAGCTATTTCATAACTGTAATTTTGCTACTGTTATGATCATAATATAAATGTCTGAAAAGACAGCTTTCAGTCAGTTGAACTTCCTATAGGTTACTCAGCACATTCTGGGATTTTAGATTTCATGAGCTGTTACCTATGTTGAAGTATACTTTTGGTGTGACAGATTTTCTTGAGTCATTTCTTCTCCCTTAAGTAGTCCTTTGCCCACACTCCTTTAAGCAACTCCAATAAGCTCATAGGTGGCTATGCTGCACTTTGGGATATGCTGGCTTTGTCTGTTGTCAGTTCTGTATCTGGGGACAGTAGATATTTGTCACCCTTTCCTGAGGAATGCTACTGTAGGAATCTATTCAGTTGGTGCAATAATAGAGTATTAAGAATTTTTAAGCCTCAAAGAATAGCTAGAGATATTCTTATATCATCTTACCTCCATCACCACACCCAAATTCACTACTTAATGGATGGGACTTATTTGTTTAAAACTATAATGTTAAATGTCCTGTGTGGCAAAGGGTTTTAACTATGACAGTTCTTATATCATATAAAATAATTATAAAAGAGGACAAGAGTTAGAGCCTAAGTTCATCCACCTATCCTCTAATTTGCCCCAAATCTAGCCTATTTCTTATAGTACTTTGAAGTCTAGTGATTTAATAAAATGGAATTCAGTTTTTGGTAATTTGAAAAGCTATAATTCAAATTTGACTTGAGTGAACTTTAAAATACCATGTTCCTTTGTCCAGAAATATGATGTAAACTTACTCATGAGTATGAAAATTAAATTCCTTCCAGGTACTAATAAGTTCTCTTGTCTTTTTTCCTCCAATATAGAAGTTGACAAAATTTCTGTTAATGCGTGTGATGATGAATACAACTGGCTGGATTGCAGCAGAACTTACCAACCTAGGTTGATACTAAACCCTTTGTAACAGGACCTTTTTCTTATTTTCTTTTTTTATTTTCTTTTTTTGAGGGTGGGTGGGTGGGGTACAGGGAACATAAGGCTGACCAAACTGTTTATGTTTAGACTACATTGTACTGGTACACACATCTGTTGTGAACCAAGATGGCTACCACTAGACTTCCTGAGAACTATGAATGTGAAAAAAAAAAGTAAGCAGTGATATAACCTGTATCTGACTACTTTGGTAGACATCTCTTTTGTATGGATTTTGTAGAATTATGGTCTTGAAGTCAGAGGCCAGTGCCTTTACCTTCACCTTTGCAAGCCTATCTATGTTTGTTTACCTGTAGACTTCTACGCCAACATGCATGTGCTCTGTGTGCTGCCCTAAATGTATGTTGTATCTACCTGTGTGCAGTCCTTATGTGCCAAGGTATGTCCGGGTGTCTGCTGGTCTCTGCTGCCTAGTGGCTTATGTGCTAATGAGTAAAGCGTGTTTTAGCTGCTCATGGCTCCTCACAATCTCTTCAACCTCTTGGCTCCAGAGACTTCATTTTTGACATTGGAATTTAGACCTTATGGAGTCAACAATGATCCAGCCACTAATGCTGCTTTACCAGAATCGTCATGAATCTTGGGGTGTTTTGAAGACATGGTGCAACATAGCAGGGGTTGGAAAGAAAAAGATCCATGGAACTTTACTATAATCCCTGTGTGTTTGACAGAAAACATTAAGTGAATGGAGTGTCACATCTGCTATTAATTGGTTAACATTTAAACTGGAATAGGAGTCTTATGAGGAAATATTTATGGATTACTGGGTGTCAAGAGTGAGGTTATATAACTGAGCCAGAATGAGAAAGTCACACAGACTTTAGCTCTGAGAATCCTTTGGGTTTGCTTGGGGTATTCGCTCAGGCTTGCTATTTCTAAGGCTGCTCAATAAATTTCTACCCTAACTCTTTATGGCTTTTATCCAACTCTCAAACATCTGGCTAGGAACCAAGGTAGACAAACAGTGTAAGATGTTTTGCTCAGGGAAACAGCACAGAAATGTTCTGAGTAAACGCACTTTCTGCATTAATAATGACATATGGCATATAGTCCATTTTAGGTGACATTTGTGATATGCAGAAGTGTGTGTATGTGGAAGATAAATATGTGATAGCTAGATAGAGCGATTCAGGGTGTAAATCTTAGAGTGAAAACAGGACAGGAGTCTATGTTTGAATAAAAATAACCTGAATAATATTGCCTAGGTTTCTACTTATTCTCCCTATAAAGTCAAATAATATTTCTATTTATCTGGTCCTAAATATTCCTTCGACCTAAATGTGTGTCTCTTATCATAAAAGTTTCATACCTTGAAATGAATAAATTTATTTCTTGCTTCTGTGCCTCTTGGCTATTCTCATGAAAGTTCCTCTTGTGGTCTCATCTCCCACATCTGACAGTTTGGCTCCCATGCTCTTTCTAACTCAAACTTTCTCTGAACTAAGTGAACATGGTAAAAGATTACACCAGCTCTGACTCCGAGTTTTGCATTCACCCTTTTGGATAACATTTATTTTGCATCTTTCTTCCCATTAGATACTGAGTTATAAGAGCACACCTTCTGAATTATGAGTCTTGATAATGCTAGCATCTAGCACTTCAGTGTTACAAATTATTTATTGATTGGCTAGCCCGATTAAATTAATTTGTGTTGGCAGAGGAGAAAGCCTCAAGAATTGAAAGCCCAAGAAAGAATTCAAGGAAGATAGGTGAAGGAAAAGGCCTTACCTTGAACGCCTGAGATGAACTTCATTTACTTGACAATTTCCTTTCTGGCTAACCTTGCGTGGAGGCCATCACCTGCACTGAACTCAGTGTACCTACAGCCAAGCCCTTACTTTCAGGGGGAGGTGGTTACTATTTGCAAAGCCCATGTGAGATTCTGTCTCTCAACTTCACTAAAAAGCTTTTCCTTGAGAGCTCCCCTGCTTGATACAGCAGCCACTTACCATGGTGTATTTTTTTGTGAAAAAAAAAAAATCCCCAGAAGTATTCACTAAATTGTTCAATTAATCCTTGAAGAATTTCTTTTTTTCCCAATGGTCAAATAGATGGTGTGGAGGTATTGAAGAGCTAGAAGAAACCTTGTCACAAGGTTAAAGAGAAAGCAACTCTTTTAAAACTGGTAGGCATCTGAGTGTGAGAGATAATTTACAACAGCTCTCAGCGTTAATGACTATCAGCATCACGAACAACAGTGCCATCACCTTGGGACTACAAAGGTAAAGGTTTCAGGGGTGATTTCAAATGGGCATTAGGAAATGTAGGAAGCAACATCAGATACAAAGGACTTGTCCTTGTACAGGAACGCTTCATCTTAGTTAAAAGAATAACACCCGAGGTAGGGCTGTTTTCAACCACTGAAGCATATATCAAAAATGCACTCTGGACAACTAGAAATACTTCATGAGGGACTCCTGGAGTTGTCCTTTACTGACAAATGATGCTGTAGCATCAAGGACAACTTCACAGACCCTGTTGAATTCGTTCTTTCTGCATGTAGTTACACCTATTTGTGATGCTTTGATTGAGTCCTGGCATGCTTCTCTGCTACTTCTTGCTGTGTGATCAATAAGTTTTATTATTAAACTTAGGACAACTTTTTATTTTTTACTCTGATAACCTTGTCATTCCTTGGAGGTCTATGTAAATAACTGACCTTCTAAGCAGAAGAGGATGTCTTCTTAAAAGTCAGAGACCACACAGTGCACATTCGTGATGCCACCATGAAGGTATTTACAGTCTTATGTAACTTGTGTAACTCAGTTAGCTCTTGGGACAGGAAACAGAGGTGTTATCAGAAAGGTAAGATGAGATGAGTGAAACACTGCTCTCTGTTTATGACAAATTAAGAGCATGTCTGGAGTCTTTAATGGATATGATTCTGTGGGGTTGACAGAAGTGTTGGTATGGTTGCTTCCAAGAAATGAATATCAAATGCTGACAACTTTTCAGAAGATAAAAGCTCACACGTACCCATGAATGAAATGAAGTGGAGGTGAGGGCATGCAAGGTTGGGGGATGATCTTTCGAGTTGAAATTAGTAATTTTCTTCACATTATTTCACATGGACTCCTGAGAGGCGACCCAGCATCAGGGACAAATGGTGAGAAATCAGAATGTCACTTCAGTATAGAGAGGTCCTAAGACGGACAGGAACAATTTCCACATATTTTGTTTGACTCCCCAGAACTCCCTATGTCACCACCAGTGTCCCTAGAACTACGGAGAAGAAAAAGAAAGTCCCTAAAATGTTGAGGTAGAGTTGCCTATTTGTGGGAAGGTAACAGAAAATAGCTCATTTTTAGTTCACACTATAAAGTCATAAAATATAAAACTTGAAGGGTGTTCATCTACCATATATCAGATAACAGAGTTATTTAACATAATTATAATCAAAAACATAAATAAAAACAGGAAGTGTTGATATTCTTAGAGGAGATGCTATGGAAAGAATGAGGCAAAGCATGTTGGCCGAGCATGTCAAAGATGCACAAGGCTCTGGCTGTGATCCTTAAATTGGCCAGTGAAGTTTCAGAAAATATGAGTAGAATGATAAAGATTGAAAGAAAAACTAAACCAAGCAGTTCAACATATGGACTGAAGTAGGAATGTAAACATAATCAGGTAACAGAATTCGGGAAATAGACTTCAGAAAAAATAGTTATCATAATCTTTGAAGGAAAATGGATGAGAAAAACAAAAGTTGGGAGATATAGAAGAACATATAACAATCATCCTTTGCATTGAACCCTTTCGAGAAACATATAGGAGAAAGTCATTTAACATTAAAGACACAATTAGCTGGAAATTTGAAGAATTAAAGATATTTCCTAAAACATTTGAGAATACAACTAGAAATATTGTGGTGACCAGGCAAAGGAGGGACTGAGACTCAAAGAGCAGCTTTAACTGAAAACTCTCATTTAGTGCAATGGTACATTCTCTATGGAGATCTTTGCTCCACTTAGGCAGAAATCTAAAATACCTTTGGAATCCACTCCCTCTTTGAATAACCCTTGACCAATGCTAAGAGATGCAAGAGTATAATTGTTCTGTTTCCTCACTTTGCAAACCTCCCGTTTGTTAACTTATTCCAATGGTTCTGTGTAGGATCTGTCTGCAACTGCGTTTTGTAGTTTGTGTATTGCCTCAAGGCCCGTTCACAACAACCCACTTACTCCAGTAAGGCCTCCACTTTCCACTATTTCTACAGACTCAAGCAGGATAAACAGCTGGGGGCCTTCATAAGCCTTTGAGGTACATTTCACATTCAAGTCACAAGAGTTTCCAAGGATCATTTTCGTTAATACCTGTAACCTACTTTGAGGAATAAAATACTGTGTTTTTGAAACTGCACTTCAGAAGTAACTGTTACCTTACTCTTAAATAGTTAAAGGCCATCGAAATGGATGAAAAATCAAGAAAGCCAGGCTATATGATACATGTTGGTGTAGATCAAAACTAATATTCTGATTTTAACTCATTATTTATTTGCTCTTTCATTGACTTTTCAGTGATATTTCCATGTTCCCCAATTCATTCATTATTGAATTGTTTTTCTGTAGGAGATGCTATATTTACCCTTTGAGTTTGTATTGTTACAATAGTTTAGTAAGTAAAAAAAAAAATTATTGTTTACTGATGTATTGTAAATAATTCAAGGACTCTTTATTAAAACCTTTATAAATTAAAATTTTGGGTGAGTTTACTTTTTTTTTTTTTGCTGTTATTTTGAACAGTCTTGCTAGGTAATCCATTGTGATCTAGAACTTTCTGTATGGTCCTGCTGGCCTCCAGCTTGCTGGCCCTCCTGCTTTAGTCTCACACATGCACTGATTACACATATGTGCACTATTGGGCTGTGCTTGGGTGTCTGAATTCTTATAGAAAAAATATTTCAAACTAGAAATTTGGTGATTTACTTCAGTTTGTACAAATAATTCATGCCTCAGCACTTGAAGGAAGGATTCATTAATTCTACTCAAACAATATGAAAATTATTATCACATAGGAGCACATAATTTATTGTAAATATGGCAAGTCATATTTATTCTGAGAAAATGATATCAAAAACAATAGATTTCATTATTTTTAAAAAACATTTACTTATTGATAATGTTTTATGTATATGTGCCTGAGTATGTATATGCATGGAAGTGACCTCAGAAGCCAGAAGAAAGCATTGACTCCTCCTGGAGTCAGGGTTATTGACAGATAGAAGATGCTCCACATAACTAATGGAAACCAAACCTAGGTCCTCTGCAAGTGCTCCTAAATACTGAGCCACCTCTTCACTACCTACTGCTATATTATTGCATTATAATGCCAAAACTATTTCTCTTTGTGTGCTGCATACAAATTAAAATATAAACATATTAATAATACATTTTAAAAATTAAAGATGATTTGTTTTGAAGTCTCCTATCATAGGCTCTGTCATTACATTTGATTACCGAATGATACAGAATTATTCGTGCTTCAACTTTCAGCTGTATCAATCAGCAACAAATTTTCTCCTAATAATTCCCAATCAAGAAAACAGATATCCCTGTTTCCCAGACAACTGCAGTTACTTATAAAATGCTCTTTGACTGATTAGTTCAATTTAAAACTGTGGTCAGGAAAGTTTGTCATCAATTATGTCAACATAGCTCAAAATAGTTGGGAAAAAAAATTAAATGCACAGTGCATTTAATCTGGGCAGTAATCAAGACAATTACTACATAGCTAGTGCTGAACAAGGAGAGAATGCTAGCACTTTTTAGTGATCATCTGTTTAAAAAATTATCTTGGAGCAAATCAAGGTTTTCACATTAGAGGAGACCAGGGCCATCTCTGTATATATGAAAGACTCAAGACTCTGTTCTTTTAGTATCCTGAAACTATTTCCATGATTTATTCATTTCAAAATGCACTTACAATTTTAAAATATCATTATGTATGTTTGTTTAATTTTAAAGCTACCAGAAGTTTAAAATTTTAATAAACTACTGAATAAGTGACAGAGAATACACTAAGGATGATCGCTGTTGAAGAAAAGTTTATCAATGGGAAACGCCCTTGGTTAAGGAGGAAAAACTAAAGAATATGTACACTTTACCAAGTGTATTTAAGTTAAGTATGCTTCAGGTTTTCAAAATGCGTAAGTTGTCTTAACACTTGAAATAAATCCATTAAGACCACCCCAAATCAGGAAATTTATTTGATTTTTTTCTTCATAAAAATGATCATCTCACTGTGGTTTTCATGTGTGCTAATATATTACCTGTGCCTCAAAAAAGAATTTATAATGAACATGCCTTTGTTCAAATATATATATATATATATATATACATATATATACACATATATATGTATATATATATAGTTTTATTTCTTTATTTTTCAAAGGAAACATTACTTTGAGCTGTGCTGGTTGTCAGTTTGATAAGATTTAGAATCACAATAGAAACAAACCTCTAGGTATCTTAGCGAAAGGCATTGGTCTTTGAGGTGGGAAGACACCCTAAATATACAAAATGCCATTAAGTGTACAGACAGACTGATCAGAAAGGAGAGAGTGATCTGAGTATCAACATTCTTTGCTCTGTGTTTCTGACTGGGGATACAATGTGACCAGCTGCCTCAACCTTCCTGCCCTTGCAACTTCCTAGCCATAACAGACTGTAACCATCCAAAATAACTGCTTTCTTCCTAAGTTGCTTTTGTCAGGTGCTTAGATTGGCAACAATGAAATTAATTGAGAAGGGTCAATGTTAAGATGCCCCTGGGGGCGTGGCTGGCTCTTGGAATTAGATTATGGGAAGAATTCAGATAACTTTGGAACTTCTGGCTAGATGAGCTCTGGCATTCTATAAGTGTGGCTTCTCAGGGCATTTTGGAGGACTAGAAGACAAGAAGGTGGAGAGAAATGTTTACAGTGAAAGTTGGACACATTGGGTTTCAGAGAGGGGCAAGGACAGTCAGGAACAGGGATGGGAAACTGTGTTCGTCACCTTTCTATGGCTGTGATAAAGCACCATGAAGCAAAGCAACCCATGAGTCAGAATCAAGTGATAATTGACTCCTCTGGCAGAGGCTATCTCAGGGCAGGGCAGCATTGAGACTGTTAGAAGTTATCATCCAAGTAAGAGAGAGAGCAAAGCCTGAGCAGAATGCGATGGAAAGTGTGCAGCGTGGCAAGCCAGCAGAGGAATGTGAGTGGGCTTTAAGTTTCAGACAGGACAGTTGGGAAAGCAGCTGTAATCATGAAAGAGATTATTTCCATTACAGAGCAATTCAGTGCTCTGCTTCAGGAAAAGAGGAGAGACACAGGCACAGGAGCTTCATTAAAGGTGAACATCTTAGATTATTTTTGACTGGGAAAAGTTACAGAGAAATTGTTACTTTAGGCTAAGGTTGACCAACAGGGAAACTTGTTCTCTGGCATTAGTAAAAGTAAAAAAAATATATTTTTCATATATATATATATGCATATATATATTGGAAAAATGTTAAATTTAGAAAAATAACCTTCCATATTTAAATCACTTGGTGATTACTAATATTAATGAAGCTACTGTGTGGTGTCAACCACCAAGAATTTCTCTGCAGAGAAGCATAAGAAAACATGTCTACCCTGCAGCTACTGACAGCCAAATGGAGCATGCAGAATGTTAATCAGGCAGACACAATACAGTACTAAATCTCCCATTAAAGGCTATCAGGAGGAGTAAGGTAAAAACTTAGAGTGCTGATGAAGGCTTCTTAGTGACACTACGTCGAAGGTATGATTCATGAATAAACATTAAGAACAAAAAAGGTGAAAGTGTGCTCAACATACAGAGAGACATGTACAAAGGTGAGGAATCACAATTGCCAGCGTACCAGATAAACATAAGTAGAGTGGGTCACTCCACTGCCCAGGGGAGATAATGGGAGGGTAAACAGAGCAAGGGTGTTAGTTCCCTTTATCGTTGTCATGACAACATACATGACAAAGTTTGCTAAAAGGAAAGAGAGATTTATTTGGCTCACAGCTTGAGCATACAGTCCATCATGGTGAGGGAGGCGTGGCAGAGAAACAGGAGGCAGCTGGACATGTTGCACTCACAATCATGAAGCAGAGAGCAATGAACACTGAAGCCAAGCCAGTCTTCACTCTTAGTCAGTATAGGATCCCAGGGCATCTCTGGTGGGTCTTCCTTCTTCAATTAATCCTATCTAACTTCTCAGAAATACTCAGAGAGTAGTCTCTCAGGTAATTGTACATCCCACTGACCATCAATATTAGCCATCCTAGGCAGAAAGACGAATCAGACCTCTTCCAATTTACATCTGTTCTTGCCACTATGGCAAAGTTATCATTCCAAATAGAATGAAGAGAAGAACATGATCAGATACGAAGTCCCAGGGAAAAAAATAAGTAAAAAGAAGACATAAGACACCATCTGTGCATCTTAAATTAATTCAAGTTTACAGCCATAGATAACTTACATTCCGAGGTGTCCGATGGGCTTGCAGATGCAATCACAGATGATTGGCAGTTGACTGCAGAGTCACAGAGGCGAGCAGTTCTGTCAAGATGTGATCTGAGTGAATAATCCTGGTTCCCTCAAAGGGTGCAATGGCTACGTTCTGGAAACTATTAGATCAGCAATGTTGATCTTTAATACATTCTAGAATGGATTACCCTAAGAAGAAATTGAGAGTGCTTAGGAAATAATGAGACTACCTCCAATTCCAGACTGAGTGCACTAAAAGCATTGCTACTAAATTAGCCTTATTTAATTTTCTGTAGGTTGAGTAGCCTGGGAAATTTCAGAGGGTTGAGAGGTAATGTTGGTGTCTAGGTAAGAATTTTCATGAAATCACGCACATGTCCTTGTGGAGAAGGGCAGAAATCTCACTGGCTGATAGAGGCAGGCAGAGGATAGCTGGGCTCGCAATGACTAATTTGATGTTTGCTGACAGGTATGCTTCTCCAGCATGTCTCTCGGCTTTGCTTTGTCCTCAGCTCTGTTTCAGTTACGTTTTATAATCTAATCTAGTCGAGGAGACATCAGTCTGGAAAGAGTAAGCAGATATGTTGATAAGAACAGGGCTTGGAAGAGTTTTAGTAGCTAGACCAAAGCAGGAAAAAAAATAGGCCATTGAGATCCAGCTGCAGATATGAGGTACAGCTTTGACTTTCTGTTATATAATGATGTCTGGGCTTTGATAAGTTAATATCAAAGAAATAAAAGCAAAATTGGAAACGGTTACATACTGGTGTTAGGTACAAACTCAAAATTCTCCATCCCCTCTCTCTCAAAGGGTAATAATGCACAGACCATGGTAAATGCATCAACTGAGGAGCATATCCAATATGAGGGGAAATAGCAATAGTAAATGAATGATTCTTAATAGGAATGAATGATTTCTAATACGTCACGGAGCTTGACTGCTGGAAGAACCCTTCCACACTACTGCTATATACAATCCAAATTCATGTTAGACAGAGGATCTCTGTTCCTAACATCTATCCCTTCTACCCTAATATGAGTGATAAATAATTCATACCTAGGCCTGTTTTGACCTTCACTTCAAGTGGAGATGGTGAGCAGCACAGGCCAATCAGAAAGGAGAAAAATTCTATCTTCTTTTGCACTCTAATTGGTTTAATTAGTCCAGGCCATAGCTTATCAGCGCATGGCATGCCTCTGGTTTTAGGGATTGGTTCAGAGGTAGCCAATTGATGTGAATCTCAGTGTTTTCCCCCCAGCAGTTAATGGGAGGCAACCTGTCTTTCTTGCTGAAGGAGGCAGCAGGCAGTGCTAATTGCTGCTGGCAGGCATCCAAGGACTGGGAGGGAAGTCAGTCTGGATGGAAAGTTAACACAGAGATAGAGGCAGAGAGAGGAGCAACCCACAGGAAGTGGACTCAGAGTCCAGGCTGAGCAGTCTAAATTGCTCTGCGGCTGGAGTCTTAAATCCAACGTACGCCAACTCGAGGTTGGTTTTCTCTCACCTTTGGGTGAAAGCGCAAACTTCTAACACACAAGAGTCTCGTCAAAATACGAGGGGCACAGTGCCACCGAGGACAATTTTGAAGGACTTAGCAGAAAAATCTAAGGACCATGTGAGCTATTTAGAACGTCTGCTCCAGGGGAGAGGGCATTGTGCAGTGGTTGTTGCTTGGCAATTCAAGACTAGGGCTATCGCCGTGGAGCTGTGGAAAGGCAAATTGTGATTTGACGCAAAACACCAAGAAACACTAAGATTTAAGGCACCGTGTTACAGGTATCTTCTTAGCAGTTAGTGGAAGGTGCTGAAGCAAAAAATCATGGGCTGTACCTGGAAGTTCTGTTCAGCCCCAGGTTGGGTGATATTTTGTCAGCCCTTGTAGGCAAGGTAGTTACTTCCTAAAGAGAGAGACTCCTACATCATGTTCTATGTATGTCTTGACTGATGTTTTCTGCAGGTCTCTTTCCATCTGAAGGGTGAATGGGATAGAATCAATGCTTTCTCAAACTTCTTTTAGCCCTGAATATGTATGTATGTATGTATGTATGATGTATGTATGAATGTATATATGATGTATGTATGTATGCATGCATGTATGTACGCACTTATTTATTTTATTACCCAAAAAAAATCACTAGAAGTACATTTGCCAGGCTCATGGCCTGCTGGTTCTCATAACAATAAAAAACTAAAAAGACAGGTGATACAGATGCCAGCTTCCCAAAACATTACCATCAGCATTACCATGAGGAATCTCCTTGGGACCCTCCTAAAGCTGGAAATGCTGTGTGTGTGTTTCAGACATGGAATTTTCTGTAATTTTCAAAACCTCAATGACTGGACAAGAATTTATTGAGCACTTATGTTCCAGGGCCTGTGCTCAGCATGGTGATGATGGAAACTATACCCGTCTGGCTTTGTCTAATGCACAAAGTAAATCAAGAGATTCGGTGCAGCGCATTCTCCGCTCCTCAGGCTTCATGACTCTTTCCTCAGCTCTGCTCTTCATACTGAATCTAGGATATGGCTGGGATATAGAAAAAATATGACAGGGAGGAATAAACCACCATGCTGAGTGCCAATTGCATTCTTTTGAGAAATCCAGAAAGATTTTTTAAATTAAAGCTGGAAACTTATTTTGTTCTATGTACTTGTGCAATAACATATGACACTATTTTAAAAAGAGATAAATATTTTTATTTTAACTTATCTAAATATGTTCTACTTTCAAGACTACTTCAGGAATACAAATTGGTCTTCATGGAGTCAGGGTGAAGGAAACTCAACATGGAATGCTTAGGGAGTGGAGAGTGGGAAAGAAGGGTGGTTATGGAAGGAGTTGAGGGTATGTAAAGAATATATTACATGGGATTCTCAAAAATTCAATAAGAATAATGTTAAAAAAGAAAATACCTATATGCTATTCCCTAATTCTTCTGGATATGTAATAAATTCCTGCAGTTAGTCATCACTGTGCACAAACATGCTGTAGAATATAGAAAACACATTTTGTATTCTCGGGCTTACTAACTGGAGGACCCAAGATCAACAGGTGAGCTTTTGCGATGCTCTACCCAGGTTGTGCCTTGTGTGTCACAGGAGCACAGAGTGGGAGAGACAAAGGGACAGGGATAGGGAAGTTACTATGAATTGAATGTCAAGACTCTTTAGCCTTGACAGAGAGATTGAAATTTAGTACCCTCTGAGCAACACTTCTCTGGTGAGGCAAAAACAACCTTTGGATGGTTGAGAGGCAGCAGGAATCCAGACGTCTGTAAGGACACTGATGGTTTTAGATAAAGGAATCAGAGTTTCCTGGGAGAGAATGGCAGGTTTTCAGGGTAGGCCTAGGATCTGACATCTCTTAAAGCCACGTGAGTAATTTATTATTGTGGTATGTTTAGAGTGAGAAGATTTACACTGTTTTTGAGCAGGGAGTAACAGAAATAATGCCTGAAGAGGCAGATTTTATCAGTGAACTAGAACATGAATTGGAGAAGGGAGTCTTGCCAGGAGGCCATTATAGAAACCCCGATGACAATTGAGGGTGTGAGGACATGGGTTAAAAGATTTAAAATTGTGCACAAGACATTTCAAAGAATAACAAAGTTTCATTGAATACAAGTAATCCATGCAGTGTCGTTTGCTTGTTTGGGATGTGTTCATTGTGTACCTAATACCAACTGTCAAATCATCATGTGAGATTTGTTTTTTGTGTGTGCACGTACATGATGTATGAAGGTCCTTCCTCTCCTACTAGATTAAGGTATTCATGTACACCTCCTATGAACACTATGCTCTGAGGCTCTAGGGTCCTACTTTGTTGAAATGAGAAATAGAAGTGGGGAAGGGTGAATATTAACAGGAGCTTTTCCAGCTGAGTCTACCGAAGTGGCCCATCAGCCTCTTGGACACATTCACAAGGTGAGGATAATTGACTTTTGGGCAAGTGCTGGTTTTACATGTTAAACTATGAAGCCAGTGTGACAACTAAAGAAGCAAAACCTCTCTTGCTAGAACTCAACTAATGCTCCCTTTGTAAGAATAGGATAATAATTTGAAAGAAATTATTATAGGTCTTATCAAACTGTCCATAAGGTAAAATAATATAATTTTGTTTAATGAACTTTGATATCTTTACATGTAAAGGGATATTAGTGTAAATGTCTATTTCATGTCTGTCTTGGGTGGTTTGTGTAAACAGCTCTCTCCTCTTCCTATTTAAATGTCATTAGAGACATCAGATATTGGGATATAGTTTGCTCTGTGTTATAAGTGGCCTACAATGGTAGTGCTTTTGGACTTTGTACGTGATTAATAATTTAAATGTTCAACATGCTGAGAAATGTTGAATTTATTTTGGAATCCAATAAGGAAGTAAAGATGCTACATCTATTACTTATTTCTGCCATCATTTATGTTGGTGAGTGGACAATTACCTAGGGAGAAAGTGAAATAAAAGCTATTGAAATAAACCCTTAGGTGGAAGCAGCAATGAACTGGCATTGGGAGATTTTAAAACATTGGATGTAGATCTTTTTAAAATTTTTGTCATATATAGTTAGATTTCTAAATGGAACTTACTATTAATTGTATTGGGTAATATAAAGCACATAGCTGACAGTGAGCTCAGGTGACCTTTGTTGCAGAGAGAATTCAGAATATAGAAGCATGGATGTAATCAGCTTTTAGGTCTAAAAATGGGAAATGTGGATGACTTCTTTCCATAAAGCCTGTTTACCTTGCATATAAGAGGCAAGATTATTACCTATGCAGAATTAAATAGGGGGTTCTTCAAGTTTGTTGAGAGACACGTTGTTAAAATTCTCATTTTTGAGATGTAGAGGGGGAACTGACCACTAAAATATAGAACTCCTAGGTGGCACAGAAAATAGCTTTCATAAATCCAAGTGACTGTAGCTGTATATTTTCTTCAGGATGGTTGCACAGGGTTGGAGTGTAGGTAAAATACTAGACTCACATGGAATTAGGATTCTGTAAGAAAAGAAAGACTGGAGCAGGAAGAGGAAAGAACCGGAATGTGTGTCAGGGAATATGTGGTCATGGAGACAATGCTCCCAGGTCAGCTGAGTGAGATGCAATGCTGGGCAGAACACTTCATTGAAAGATTGGAAGTATTTTTAATGAATGATGTGTGCTTGTGACCAAACTGGGGGAGTGTCATTAAAAAGTTAGATTTGGGTGATAGAGCCATTACTGACAATGGCAAACTCTGCTGTGTGCTTAGGAAAGTGGATAATGTGGACAGATGAAAGAACTTGATGTTGATGCATTGTTTTCTATGCTGTGTGAAGTTACCAAGATTGACAGAAGGACCAGAAATAAAGAAAAGACAGTAATCTAATGAATGGACTCTTCAATAAATGATGAATGGCAGTATAGCCTAGTCATGAAGGCAATGAACTTTGGTTACACACTAGGCTCAAACACTGTGAGCAGTTGTCATTCCAGAACCACAAATACAGCAGGGAAACAGGCACAGGGCATAGGTAACTTATAATTAATCTAGAGAGGCACCTAGTGTCAAATAATGATATATAAATTTAGATGCTAGTAGCCTGTAATATCACCTCCCCCTCTCTCAATTGTGAAAGGCTCAATATAAAAGAGCTTCCTACCATTTGAGAAGGCTTCAAGGAAAGATATGACCTAAGAGAGATGATCAAATTCAGCATGAGTTAGACAGGACATTCTGGGAAAAAAACTGACATGAAAATTAGTTACTAACAGACGAGGGCGCCCAGAAACGGCAGGAGTCCAGGGAAGAGAGGCAGCCTGAGTCAGAGTCAATGACTCTACACTGTGTAGATTTAAATGGTGGCATCGTGATGGTCAAATAGGAATTCAGAGCTGATCTTACCAAGGTAGGTAATAGTAAGAGGGGCAAAGACATGGCTCCTGATTCCATCTCTTTCAAAAACCCTGTAGGAGATACTAGATCTTTGCTGTAGCTGAAAGGGAGCCCAAGGAACCAAGGCCCAGACAGATGCCAGAAACCAAGCAAGGAATTGCTAAGAAGTAACTGTTTGGTGACAAAACTAAGCCCTAACAGCCAGCTGCAATCTTATATTAAAATATAAATTTTCAAAGGGGCTTTATTTCTAGGTCAAGAAACGTATCTTAATAGTTCATAATATTAAATGTATAATTATTGTATATTAATTTTCTTGTCCCGGTCAAATGAACAGGATGTAGACTTTCTTACTAATATAGCAGTGACTGTATCTCTAGGTTCATCTATGAATCCAGTTCTATTTATATCTAAATATATCACCTGCCTTTGGGGTTTATATTAGGAGTTAAGTTGCCAGAGTAGATTTATTGGCAATGATCATATCTGACTTCAAAGCTTTGCTCTCTGAGATGGCCACCCCATGTGCCTGCTTATCAAGATGAATCAAGATTGTTTTTAAAAGAGCAATTCAAGGAGTAGCAAGGTTCAAGTTCACAGCTGTCATGGGCCTCTACTAACAGCATCTTTACTCTTCTTCCTGGATTGGTGGCAGACCATGGGGACGGGGTGTGGAGATTGGTACTTGGTCTATGGAATTCATCAGCTTTGAAATATTGCCATAGTAGTATAATAGGCCTGGACTATTAAAGTTCATGAGGACCTTTTTTGGGTCACAGTTTAATTCAATGAACAAAGAGATGGTTTTAAACTTTGTCAGTGGTTACATCATATGGGACATATGTTTCTGAGCTCTATCTTTATCCGAACTCTCTGTTGACAGAGACAAGATTTGCTTCATTTGTAAGCATTTGAATCTCGGTTGACCAAAGCCAATGGCTTCTAGTCATACTCTGAGCTATGTTTAGAAAAGGCAGAGTGACATCATGTAATTAAACATAAAAAAGGCCACCTTGTGGTCAGGTAACTGTGGTTAATGGGTGGGAAGATCAGGTTGCCAAGCAGGTGCTGCCCATTTTTTATAGGACCTCCTGGAGTTAATGAGGCTGTGTTGTTAGGGCCAGCAGCAGGCAGGAGACTACTTACCAACACATTTCACACAGCACTTGCATGACTCAGTCACCAATGACAATGTTGTACAAGGTATTGTTTTCTCGGCAACTTAAAAATTGAATGTGTCTTTACAGTTAACCTCTCAGGGAGCGGCAGCTGTTCGATATGTTTATACAGATAGCACCATACTTGGTTAAAACTGGCAAGTTTCGGGATTTAGAAAGCCCTGACTAAATTGTAGCAATGGAGAAGCTTGTATGCTTCCCGCTTTCTCATCACTCTCCCCTGACTTCACACTCAATTTAGCAAATGATGCTGTTCCAAGCAACAAACAGGCTGGCAGAGAATAGGGAGGGGAGGTTTGTTTAGGGGATGTTAGGTGAGCTGGTGATGAAAGGGTGCCCAGTATCTCACCCTCAACCACACAGGAAAGGATTTTTCTTTTATGCAGGTTTCACCAAAATAAATATCAGGCAGGAATCAGAAAAATGGGACATTCATTCAAATGAGTATGTTGTTTTAGGAATAGCTGGTCTTGACTCTGAAACCCTTCACTCTCCCTTGGGCTTCCTGAACCCACACTATCTGCTTTTACCTATCCTCCTACCATGTACTTCAAGACTCTGTTGCCGGCCTCTTCCTGGTCAGCTCATGAGCTCATCTTCACTTTTCTAAGAAGTTTCATCTTGGGACTCTACTTCAGCTTGGTTTTACTGACAGCAAGGGGTAAGGCCTCATGAACTCATTTCTCACACATGTTGAAGTGTGGGAGGTCCAATCTTGTGCATGTCTTGTGCAGGTAAAGACAGCTACAGTGAATGTATGAGTCAACAGTTGTATTATATAAAGTATATATTGTTTTACAGTCTTTTTCTCCCAAAACAGGCTCTTATGTTCATTCTTCTCCCTCTTCCACAATGGTCCCTGAGCCTTGGAGGGTGTGATATAAATGCCCCATTTAGGGTCAGACTTCTGAAGTTATTTATTCTCTGTGATTTCATCAAGTTTGAGCCTCTGCATTAACCACTGCTTTCTGCAAATAACAACAAGAAAAACAAGAAGGAGAAGAAGAAGAAGAAGAAGAAGAAGAAGAAGAAGAAGAAGAAGAAGAAGAAGAAGAAGAAGAAGAAGAAGAAGAAGAAGAAGATGCTTCCTGATAAAGGTTGAAAGGTTGATAGTTGATAGCCGGACCAAGCTATGTTCTACTTCGACATACATATACCACAAAATCATTTAGAAGGCAATTTGACATTCTAGTAAGACAATAGCAGTACATTCTCTCTTGGGGCCTCTGACCTCCCCTTCCAAGGGCTTTTGACCAAGCTTACAGTATCAGGAATGAATTTCCTTCTATGGTATTAGCCTCAAGTCCAATCAAAATACAGGTTGTTATCCCAATAATAGTAATACCACTATTGTACTGGTGGGCATATTTTATTAGAGATCCTTGTTGTAGCTCATGGGATCTATAGGTAGGTAGGGCCTTTGGTGTCTTTTCTTCTCCATCCACATACACAACTCTTTCTATTGCCACAAAAGCTGGTCAGCAGGGAAAATTCTTACAGCCGAGACTCAGCTTGCTTTCTCAATGTACTGCAATCCAAGCATGTGGTGTCTTCAGCAATAAAGCCTTACAACCGACTTGTAGTTGAGCAGCCAAAAGCATTGGTAGTAACCTAGAATGTTTGGGCACCCCTTGGGCCACCCTAACCAACAGCTCAGAAGAGAGTCCCCACTCCTGCCTCTGGAATTTCATTAAATAGCTTTAGACTTCTGGGAAAAAAATTCCATGTACACGGCCTAGTTTGTTTTTATTCTAAACCATAATGTTAATAGAATTACAGCATAAGCTTTTATAGATATTTTCACATATCTTGTCTTCTCACCCACACCCTCTCTCAGGCTTTCATACCCCAACTATACAGCCCTCCTCTCCCTCCATATCATTTATGTTGTGCCATTCCCCACTTCTTAAGGCCTTGCTATGGCACCGCACCTTACTTCTCATGGCTCCTCTCTGGCTTTCTGGCCTTTAGAAGCATTCCAGTTAAACAGTAATCTAAGAGTTCAAAGCCAGGGTGTGTATACACAAAGGAACATGCAGTTATTTGTTGATCAGTGCCTGGGTTATCTCACGCAGTATGACTTTTCCCAGTCCCATCCATTTTCCTACACATACTATAATTTCAATTTTTATTTTTACAACTGAATAAAATTCCATTCTGTATACAGACCATAATTTCATTATCTGCTCACTGGCTGATGGACATCGATAGTCTAGAATTCTTGAAGTATTTTCTGTGTCATAAAATGAGAGTTTCCTTCTCTGGCTCACTAATCTCGTTTGCTTTATCTTAGAAATTCTGGGAAACATGCATTTAGTTTTCAGCTCAGCATTTCTACTTCTATATGGCTACCTGGTATGATTGCTAATTAGTGGGGATAGCGATATTTTTAATTCATGTTATTCTACCACATGACTCAAGTGGACTTTCCCACAGTAAATGTCTTTGACCTGAAAATCTGGGTCCTAGGTCTTAAAGCATGTCACTCTGGCTCTCTGTTCATAGAATCTCTGCTCTTAGATCAGAAGTCATAAAACAAGAGAAGAAAATCACTTAGCATCTACATACAACCTTTTTGGCCATATTCCACAAAGCATGGGCCTTTGGATCTCAAACTTCCAAGCCTATTTTCAGGTTAGTATGTAGCTTTCTACAATATCTGGCCTGGCTTACCCTCCATTGCCTGGTGAGAGGTTCTTAGAACAGATATGGACAGAATACCTGCCCATGTGCAGGACTCTGGTAAGAAAGAGAAGCCCATTTTTAAATTACTAACTCCAAAATTATTCAAACAAAATTGACCCAAAATACAGATGTCTTATGTTTGGGCAACCATTATTCTTTCTTCTAGGGTAGACAGAAAATTATAACAAAATTAAAATCTTCCCTTAATAATAAGATCTTAAGGCTTAAAGAAGTCCTGATGTAAAAATTGTAATTACTGTGAAGATAATTATTGTTGGGCCAGAAAAATGGAGATTTTCTGAGTATTCTGAGTGGGATTTTTTCTTAACCCCTTCTCATAAGTGAACTCTGACCAATACTTTCCTGCTTTTCCAGAAATATTCTCATAAAACGTATAATAAACTTGCAAGTGGTTTTTATAGAATCTTTATTCCAAAGTTCCAGAAGTTCTGCAGTTCTACTGATTATCTCTGAAGCTATAAATCAGCAAAGCCTGGAACTTGAAAGCAAAACATAGACATGTTATGATCTCAGTATTTTGTGCTCAGGGTAGGAGTATATCTGTGGATTAGATTTTATGGAACATCCAGTGCTTTCTATCTAAGGAGAAGAGAGAAAAGCTTTGTACTCTTATTTAAAAGGATTATCTATTCTCCTCTTTCATTGTGATATATGTTCAAGCTGTGTGTGTTGTATAACACAATTCCTCTATTTCTGGGAAGACATGAACAACACCAACTTACCTGAGCTTCCTATCTGATGATAGCCCAAAATAAGAACACTATCAAAGTCCAGCTGGTGAAGCCATGAATTTCACTAAACTTACAAACAGGAGGCAGAGTGGCGACCTTCAGAAGCAGAAATTACTCAAAGAAAACTGCGAGACAAAAAGCCCATCCAAGTATGGATGATGATTCACTATTGTTGTACCAAAGGCAGGGGCCTGCTGCTGAGGCCCGGGTCTCTCTCCCCAGTGCTGACCTGTTGCTTCACAGCGCCTTAGTTAAAAAGCAGTCAGTGTATAAATGAGTTATTTTATTGTAGGAAGGAGAAAATATGCTGGTTAAGTAAAGGGAAGGAGAGGAGAGGAAGAAGAAAGAGGAGGAAAGCAAGAGAAGAGAACAAAGAGCAGGGAGAACAAGAGAGAGAGAATGAGAGGAAGAAGAGTAAATGAGAGAGGGAAGAGCAAGAGAGTGAGTAGGGGGCAAACCGCCTCTTTTATTGTATGGGGCGTAGCATGTCTGGCTTATGGTCAGATGACTGGGAGTAGGGTCCAGCTAGAATGCCAGGAACTTGAGGCATTGTCTTCCTGATAGAGCACACATCTTCTGCAGGGGCAGCTGTGAGGGGTTTGGGCTGAAATCTGAGCCATCATCTCAGGAGCTATCACTGAACGCCTACTGTCCCTTGTGAACAAATTTACTCTGCTCAGTGGGTCTCCAGGGTTCTGAGGTGGCAGCTCTACTGGACCCAGGATGTCAGAACAGTTCACTGCCTCACACACTATGGCTTGAACCCAGGAAGATACTGTACAGCTTATCAACAGCTCAGCATGTTGGGTGTATCTCAGGTCACTCAGATGCTCTAAGCTTCTTCCAGGGAGCCCAGATGGCTTGACCCTTTTGGGACAGCTTGGCTAATTGGAAGGAGTCTCTAAGCAGTCTTGACTGCTCCTATAAGCTTAGGGTGGGAAGCTCAGGAAGGGAAAAGGACTAGTGAATTTGGTCAGTTTTAGGGACTTCCAGAAACTACTGGGTTGTCTATTTCCTTAGTTTTAATGAACTACCCTGAAGTTCATGAAATGTTTTAGCCCTGCTTAGAACATTCTGTCCCCTTAATGATATGTCCTCCAAAATGGAACTTTTTATTTCACAGCAAATTATCACACAAGCTTAAAATATGTATATCCCCAAAGAAGAATCATGGAGAAAAGTAGAAGATATCAAAGTAAGTTTGGACACTGGCATTTTTCAGAGAACTCTAATTCTAAAGGATTAATGTTAAGACTTAATAACATAGCTAACAGCTAAAATCTGTATGTACTTTACATTGTCTAACTAGACACATTTTTGATTTTTCATAAGTTCTTGGATGTCCTCTAAGCATAGAGCAATGGAGGAGTATCCATAAAATTTTGAATGAAATAAGTAAAGATAAGATCACGACTGTAAAAGCAAGTAAGAAGACTAAAAGGGCTAAACAGAAATACAGTTGGTCTAATGATAAGTATAATAAAAGTGAGTAATTATCTTTAGAGAGGCTGAAGGGATTGCAAGCGTTAGACGACTTCATTTCCTTGCTTTTCATAAAACATAATAAACAAGTTCCTTTCTCTGTCCATAAACTCATAAAAATACCATTGTTTCTCTGTGACATTAGGAGGTGCATGAGCAGTTAGGAAGGAGAGTCCAGAGTCAGATCTGGGTAAGGACAATATGAGTACCACATTTTGCTGATGGTTTTAATGCCTTGAAGAGACATTTCTTGCACAGGAGGGTTGAGTCAACTCATAACTCACCTATTTTGTCTTTCTGAACTTGAGCCTCATTATATATGACACATCGATTTTAGCTCTAATTTTTTTTCTAAAAATATATGGCATTTAATTGCTTTGTCATTCACCAGTCATAGAACCTCCTATGTGTATATGAAATAAAATTATAGAAGCACAAGTTTAACCGTTCTAATGCTCATTACACTTTAGAGTTTACACTGAAAAAATAATAGCCACCAAGATCGTGTACTGGGTCTTGTTTTTGACAGAATTATTTGAAAAAAAAAACATCATAGTTATAACATTTTTATAAGAAGAAACTATTTTCATGGGTTGTTTAGCTACTATGGTATCTTCATACCAACAAACTCCCAGTGCTTATATGAACAGACACATTTCACCAGAGAAGATGAAGCAACACGCACCGAATGCCATCCTCAGAAACACACACTGCGAAGAGAACACTGGAGAAAGCACAGCTTATATTTCAGGAGCAGGTGACTTCTTTGCATACTACAGTAGAACTGTATAAAAATTGAGGAAATCTGAGGTTTGAGTGCTTATTGTCCCAGAAAGGTAAATAAAGCATCAAAAAGTAATTGTCCTGGAGAATGCACATTGACTCAGTGTGAATATTAGGCAAAGCTAGGTTTGACATAAAGTCCCACAGACATTAAAACTAGAAAGATATTGAATATTAGTTATTGATTTTGAAAATCCAGCCAGGCTTGACATATGTGTATGTGCACATTTGTCTGTGTATATGTGAGCCTTCTGACAATTGTAAATAGTTATTATTTTGTGTTGTGAAGTTACTATTTCTTATGCAATGCTAAGTTTTAAAAAATAAATTGCTGAAGAAAAGTATCGAGAAAGCAGGCATTTGTGATGATAATTATTTTAATTGGCTGGAATCATGAGAATGCAAGGAGGTTCACAAGCTCAGGTTTGAAAAGCAGGTCATAATTACTCCAGATGAACAGTATTTAAATAGAATGATGGTTATTATTTTTTGGGTGGGAGTCACATAATTCTGAAATTATATTATAAAATAGGCTAGAGTCTACTGCTTAGCCCTGAAGTCATGCAAACTTCCACTGTGCAAATGACTTGTTCATTCTAGATGAAAGCATATTAAATACAGCCGCATTAGAAGGTAATGTCAGACTTAAGCTGCCCCCTGGTCTTGTGGCTTGAAATTCCATCTCAACTAAGTCATTTTTCTGTGGGGCAGAAGTAAAAGTTGTATATGATATTGATTTGTGGCACCAGGACTGAGCTAACTGCGGCATTTCCTAAGTGCACAATAAACACCTTAGCTCACTGTGAGTGTGGTTACCAGGCAACACCAAAAGTTAGTCTTGAGAACACACCACTTCCTGCTCACAATGGAATTTACTCTGTCTGACAAGTCATTCACATGTTATCTATTCTCTCTTTATTGATGATAGGTCAATAAGAGCATCTGTAGTTTTATTTAAGTCTACAAACAGACAGGGCCCTTTAGATGTAAAACATCATAGTTAAAATATATAAGTACCAATCATTCAAAATGCAAGTAAGGTGGCCTTGTTGTATTAATACTTTTATGTGTCCATGAAGTAACATAGGTACGGATGTATGTATGCAATATTGATCTATCTTTATCAATCTATATGCATGTATGATTTTCAGATATTTATTGCTGTTATGGGAAATCAAATGACTTTAGTACATTGAATGTCCTTTGTGAAATAATTTTCTCCTTATTACTAATTGCAAAAATAGCATATTAATTACAAAAATGTATTCTCTGAGATACTCTATATAGTTAACTACATTATGAATAAAGAAAAATGGGTTGATTATCTTTTCTTCCCAAGGGTGTCTATCCTCACATTACTTTCTTGCTATAGAACACTAACAATGCTAGTTCTCCTGCACTTATTCTTTATCACACTGAAGAATTTCCCTTCATACTCAGGTGTTGGAAGGTTTGGAAGTCAGAGCTCAGAGTCCTGTCTTCAGGACTGCACAGGCATGAAAAGGAAAAGACATGAATTCACTATAGACCTGCACGAACAGGTGATTAGCAAGTCAATCAGAAAGGAAATTTCTCAAATGCTTTAAGGATATATAGAGGAAAAAGAAAGGTTCATCTGAAACATAAACTTGAAAGGCGTGGCAGAAGGCTCATGCTTGGTCCTGGTCTTCCAGGTAGTATTTCTTCTGGATAGAACAGGATCTAGGAGGAACACTGGCTGCTGTCCTCGGTATGTAAACATGCTGCTGACTGACATAGTGAAAATGTTTATTACAAAAGTTCAGGCAGTGTCAGGAGGGAAGATCAATATTTAACCCTGCCTTGCTGTGATCTGTATGACTGCCTGGGAACACAGAATGGAAAATGAGCAGACCAGATAAAGAAAAATATAAGAGAATTTTTTCATCATTTAGCTGTCATATCATGGATACTGATATTTATGACAATAAAAAAACCTGAGGAATTACTTTCATTTTGAGTTTTACTGTATGTCCCTTACATTTCATGATTGTATTTTATTAGTTATTTAAGAAATACATTAAATTTTCATTGGTTGCAAATTCCAGAACTTGAGACATCTACAGTGTTTATTTTTCTTATCTGGGAGATGAAACTCTAGAGAAAAAAATTTATCGCATTGCCTAAATGACTAAGTCAAATAGAAGTGTGGTCTGGAAAGAAGAGGGACTCTCCCATTCAGGTCAGCAGGGGCTTGAGGACTTGTGAACCCAGCCTTGTGTAGACATAAGGCATGCTTACATTGTAGAGAAAGCAAAAGAGAAAATCACTCTCCATCACATAAAAATATGCACATGCTTCTGGATCTAGAGGTGAGTTCAGACAGCTTTCCACAACTCTGTTTTCATTTGCCATGTTGGGTGGTTCTACTTGAGTTATTGAAATCTTTTTTTCACCATAGACATTAAAGAGCAAACTTTAGACTCTATTTAAGAAAGTGTCACTGGGAAAAGACACTGAAAATAATTCTTTCCTATTGTACTACCCTCCAGAAAAAGAAGCAATGAAAAAAATCAAATGCTGTGTGTTCCCTAGGAGCAGGAAGTCTGTTAAAAGAGCCCAGGAGCAAGAAAGCCTGGCTATCTGTGTGACAGTAACAGGATCACATCACAAAGGCCCCTGCAGCTGTGTGGGGCCTGTGGTGCTGACTCCTGTCAGAGGCATGATTAGTGCAACCCCCTAGTGCAACTGTCCATTGAGGGTGGTGACCAATTTAAAAACAAGGAGTGAGCCAGTTAATTACATTGTCAGCAATAAATCTAGCAGCGGGCTGTTGGGGCAGCCAGGCCTGTGATATATTCAGGCAGCCATCTGTCCATCTTCCCCATCCACTAGACACTTGTTCCTACAGAATTGGTTTGGACAGTAGCCTTGCAGGCAGGGATTGTCTGCCCTTGTGTTAAGGCTGTCTTCTTTGAGCTTTACCCATTTCAGGGAACTTGGCAATAAGAATTAAGAACTCAGAAAGAGCCCTGTCCCTAAAGATGCAGGAGCAGAGCAGTCATCCTTGCTCTCTCTTTTTCTTTGCTCCACAATTGCTTTTGTTCCCCTTTCTTTAAACACTGGATATATTTTTAAAAAATTTAAAAAATAATGTTCATTCGCATGCATAGGTGTTAAGCACATGTGACATGCTAGTGTGAACACACTTGTGCATACATTCAAAGGCCACAGGATCATGTTAAATGGCTTCCTTCAGAGCTTGAGGCCCTACTGCCTTCAGATTGAGTCTCACTGAGTCAGAAGCTTGCTGGTTTGCTCAGGATCTGCTTGTCTATAGCCCCACAATTTACAAACACATGTACTCTTGGACAGCTTTTTAATGTGTGTTCTGGGGATTTAGAACTCAGGTCTTAATACACAGAGCAAGCACTCTATGTTTAAATAATCTCTCCAACCTTTAAAGCATCTTTTTAAAATAATATGTATGATACGAAGGCAAATCCAAACCAAAACAAAACAAAACAAAAAGAGGTGCTATTTAAGACTTCTCTGCTTCAATAAAGACCAATGGTATGTATTGTTTTATCTTGTCCACCAATACCTGATATATCATTCCTGTAGATGGTAAATGGCTGGTTTGATACATAGGTATTTTCATTTGGAGCTCATGAATTTATAGAAGGAGGCCTCTCTTTCCTTCTCAGCATGGAAGAAATGTGTACAATCAGATGGTTCTTTTTCTCCCCACATGCCCACAGGCAGCATATAGAGTTTAGGATTAACACAGCCACAATATGAACTAACCAGTATCCCCCCCCCCGCCCCCAGAGCTCCCAGGGACTAAACCGCCAACAAAAGAGTACACATGGTGGGACTCATGGCTCCAGCTGTATATACACCAGAGGATGGCCTTGGTAGTCATCCATGGGAGGAGAGGTCCTTAGTCCTGTGAAGGCTCTATGTCCCAGTGTAGGGAAGTGCCAGGGCTAGAAAGCATTAAAGGGTGCGTTGGTGGGCAGGGGAAAGGGGTATGGGATAGGGGGTTTTTGGAGGGGAAACCAGGAAAAGGGAGAATATTTGCAATGTAAATAAAGAAAATATCTAGTTAAAAAATAAATAAAAATAAATAAATAAACCCAGCCTTTTCTATTTTTTTTCGCTTGTGTTTTGTCTCTTCTTTTAATCTAAGGCTTGCTTTTTTCGTTGTTTTAAACCCAAATTTTTATCTCTGCTTTCAAGGTAAGCATAAGAAGCATAAGCAAGTGTTTCAAATGACAAATTCACTTTTCTGGCTTTTAAAAGCATATGGGTGTTCAGCTGCCCAGACCCCAACCCTGTGTGCCTCTGGAGCTCTTCAGATGAACTGGAGCAATTTTCTTATATGAACAAAAAAGGAAAAGAATGGGAACTTGGGTAAACTCACCTTCCTAGATCTGGTCCACTATTTTTTTTTTTCTCAAATAGGTTGTATGATCGTTTGGCTTTTTCAATAGAGGATGGCTGTTACGAGAAGAAAATCACTCATTGATATCATTTCAAATACAATATTGATTTGGGGTGGAAAAGGAGTATTGACAGAGTCACAGAGCATTTAGACTCTTTTCTTTGTCTTTCCATCTTCCTCATTCTCTCCTTTTCTTCATCCTTTATTTTAATCTCACATCTTTCATTACTTAGTATATGCCAGGCTGCCTAGGTATTGCTGAGAAGAGATGGGCGATCTATGCCCTTGAGAAACTTATAGGTAAGAGGCAATGTTGATCCCTTCTTTGCATGGCTTTAGGAAATCGCTCTAAGAGAGACACATGCCTAGACACCAGGAGTCCAGGACCTTCTCCACATTTCTCAGTAAAAGTATAAAGGTTGATTAGACATCAGCTATGTAAAAAGAAGAGGTCTGTTTGGAGAGAGGAGGAGCAGGGCAACAGAGTGAAGAGGGAGTACGACTTCCAGATCAAAGTTTCTGTTATGACCACCTCCAGTAAGGAAATCCCTATAGACACTGCAGGACAGTACATGGATATACATGTATGTGTTTCTCCTCAGGTAGATGATATGAAGAATTAGACTGAGTTAGATAAATAGGGGATGGCCTGAGAAATTTGAAATTTCTGGGGAAAATAAAATATGGAAAATTTAGTGAAAGCTACTGCTTAGTGGGTTGTGTTTGTGCTTTATTTATTGGAACAGTCACTTTCACCTTTGATGGGAATGGGGAGTAAATTTTACTGAGCCAGACCCTGGTGTCAAGTTTCTGAAAATTAGAAAAGTATGCATGCAGTATTCAAATGTGATGACAAGATGTGTTAGCTGGGGTTTGGAAGCTTCATGTCAGTCAGTATAAGGAGAAATTCATCTGGCAGAAAGACTGAGGCCACCATATGGATTGTTGACCTGGTAATTGGGAAATTGTGACATTTTTGTTACCAGTAGGGAAACACTGATGGTTTTAAAAGGGTAGAAGAGTTGTAGTGTCCTGGAATGTCACCTAGAAATATGGATAGAGAACAAAAGAATGAGTTAAAATTGGGGTAAGAGATCAGTTACTAAATAAACCTGATAGTCTTGATACAAAGTGATAATATGTATATAACTAAAGAGACTGAACGTGAGGGATAATTATTAAATATATCATAGGCATGTGCTCTAAATGGAAATGTACAGAAGCAGCTGGATGTATAGGACTGAAGGTCAGGCAGAGGTCTCTTTAAGTTCACCCTTTGACACTCTGTGACCTTATACATGCTGCTTAGCCACTTTGAACACTGTGCTATTATTCACAGCTAAGAAAAAATGAAGGGCAATGCCTCACACATACAAGGTCCTATGCTCAATCTCCAGCACTGCCCACCAAACAAGGACAAAATGACACCAGTTTCCATGCAGTATGAACACTTGTCCCTCCAAAAAAGCTGGTAAATATGAAGGTTACAGAAATATTTATTGAATTATTCTACATTAACGGCACTGGAGTATTTTCTCTGAGATATTAAATGTTAATTAGACAAAGGTCTCCCCTTAGGAACTTAGTATCTCATAGGGGAAATACACTTAATTAGTCAAAATATTCAATCCACAGAGGCACCTCAAAGCACAATTGAATTCTGTAATGGGAATTATTTCTAGTTGTGGTAAAAAACTAATAAAGGGGAAAGCAAATGAGCTAGATCCTGCCAAATTGCTGGTATTATGTATATTAAGATGTCTGGAAAGGGCTGGGAAAATGGTTTATCGGGTAGTGCTTGACGTATAAGAATGGCAACCTGAATTAAAATACCCATGATCTATGGGAAGCTAGGTGTGAGAGTGGGTGCTCCTATGGGAAGATAGGCAGTAAAGACAGCAGAGCCCCCAGAATCCCACGGTTCAGCCATCCTAGTATACACAGCTGTTAACAACAAAAAACTCTGTCTCAAACAAGGACTATCAGTCACAGTTGTCCTTCACCCTTCACATGTGCACCTGGCATATGCATAGTTGCACTCACACATGAGCGCACACACATAGATACATTGCACGAAGAGAGAGAGAGGGGGGGAGAATGTATTTAGTACTTAGGTTGAGTGATTCATAAAGCACAGATGTGAAATACGACTAGAGGTAAAATCACAAGGCTTTTCGTGGCTTAAATATGAGGAATATAAAGGGACTGACACGTGAAGAAATTACGGGAGACACCAAAGCAGACCAATGCTCCGGTAGATTTGAGTCATATGCTAACTGAGGTGATTTAAAGGAGGACTTCTTTAAACTTGATTTCAAACTTGGATATAGACAGTAGGACTAGAGAAAAGAAGGATGAAAAGATAAATACTTTAAGAGGTAGAGACAAAAGCACCAAGTGGTTGTGTTGGACTCTGGATGCACAGAGGTATTCCAGAAACCTCCTAAAACAATCCAAGCTATTGCCACTGCACTGAGTTGCTCACAGGAACTTTAACATTAGACCCTTAGTTACAGGATACAGAAAACTCAAGGTGGTTCTGAGTAGACCATCCCTCCCTGGGGTCTTGCCATAATACTGGAAGGTGGTACCATGCAGGTCACTGGAATGAAAAGTCACTTGACAATGAACCCTACAAGCTACAATGACAAGCCAAGTATATGTTTGTGGTGTAATAGTAGCATGAATGTTACCAGGGTAGCCAACTGATTCCTAATTGAATTTGAGCCCAGTCCATAGGAGGACACTCATGTCTGGCATTGTTAGTGGGGCCAAGAACCCACGGCTTGGGCACTCATAGGCCCCACGAGTAAACTCTACTACTATAGCTTTGCTAAAGATGCATAGTAGCAAGCTGGGTTCTGAATACTTATTCTTATATTCATAGATTAGTGTCACAGCTATCAGTATCACCAGATAAACTGCTTTGTGCAGTGGATAGCTATCAATGTAGAAACCCACACCTGGGTGAAATGCAGAAAGTACATTTCTATGAGTAGTCAGGCATAGATTTAATAAATACATTACACACTCTCCTCTCAAGGCTCACAGAACATCACAGAAGAATAGGCAGGATTCTAAGATCCAGAAGTAGGGGAGTGTAGGAAGAAACAGTGCTTTCTGGACATGGTAGGACCGCAGTGTATGCAGGAACTCACAGCAACTGTGGCTGTCTGTGTAAGAGCTACACAAAATAAAGTCAATCAGAGTTATAGCATGGAGGGGGAGGTACTTAAAAGCCCACATGCCTAGCTGAAGCATGCTTTTATACCCCCGCCCCAGTTCACAAATAACAATGTGGAGGGCCATTATTTATTAGCAGTGCTTACACCTTCTGCTAGGCTTGTTCCCTAACTAGCACATAACTTACTTAACCCATTTTAAACTACTCTGTCTGCCACGTGGTAGTTACCTATCTTCAGTCTCATACATCTGACTTCCTTAGAGTCCAGTAACAAATCTCCCACCTCTATCTCTCAGAGTTCCAATCTCTCTACTGAGCTACCACCTTCTGCTTCCTGCCTTTTGCTAATAGATCATCCAACTTTTAGTGACAGTTGATGCTTCCACACAGTAAACAAGAAGTTATCCCTATAGCTACCTGTAGTTGTTGGGTTTTTAAAGTTATTTTATTTATTTACATTCTAGTCATTGCCCTCCCTCTGTCCTCCCAACCCACAGTTCCTTATCCCATTCCTACTCCCCCTTGTCTCCAAGATGGTGCTACCTCCATGCCCCACCCCCCAAATACGCCAGGCCTTCCCTGGAGCCTCAAGTCTCTGGAAGATTAAGCACATCTTCTATTGCGGCTGCCAGACCAATCATATCTCTATTATATTTGTGCCAGGGGCCTTGGACCAGGCCTGTGTATGCTCCTGGTTGGTGGCTCAGTCTCTGGGAGCTTCCTGGGGTCTGGGATAGTTGAGTCTGCTGGTCTTCCTATGGGGTTGCTCTCCTTTCTGCTTCTTCAATCCTTCCCCAATTCAACCTTAGAGGTCTCCGACTTCAGTCCAATGGTTTGGTATTAGCTATCTGCCTCTGTCTCAGTCAGCTGCTGGTAGGGCCTCTCAGGGGACAGGAATGCCAGGCCCCCGACTGTAAGCAGATCATAGCATCAGTAATAGTGTCAGGCCTTGGTGCCCCCACCCCTCTATGAGATGGATCTCAAGTTGATCTGGTTATTGGACCACATGTCCTTCAGTTTCTCTTCCATTTTTGTCCATGCATTTCTTTTAGAAAGGGAGAATTCTGGGTCAGAAATTTTGACTGTAGGTTAGTAACCCTGTCCTTCCACTTGAGGACCTGTCTATCTACTGGAGGTGGACTCTTTAAAGTTCCCTCTCCCCAGTGTTAGGCATTTTGGCTAAGGTCACCACCCAGTTGATGGTTTATAGATGATGGAGAGTCATTTTTCTTAAGGATGTGGCCCTGGTAGACTGCCCATGGTACAGTAGATCTCCCTACACTCATGAGTACATGGGCAAAACAAATTAGACTCAGAGGGTTATTTGCTAAGAAAGGATACACAATTGGTGGGGTGTCTAATACAAATTTCAAGAGTAGTAGGGGCAAATATGATAAAAGCATGTTGTATGTATGACATTCTCAAAGGTTTAATTAAAATTTTATATAAAAAACTTACTTATCAACTATATACCATTCAAGCAAGTAGGATTTCACAAATGCAAGGATGTTAGTATTGTATAAGAGGAGAGAGACTTAAGGATAGATATGAAGATACTAATATTGAGAAGCTAAAATAAAGCCAGAGACAAACAAAACAGAACAACGAAACCAGCATCGGCCATAGAATTTCAAGGACATTAGCTCTAAGAAAATCTCGAAAGGGGTTGTTAAGGAGGGCAGGGAAACTCAGCATTTTCCTATTCATGGGAGAAACTCAGCTTGACCTGAGAGTGCAGTGACCACAGAGTGAGCGGCATGCAGTGGCATCAGAAGGAAGCTGGCACTGTAGAGGCAGGCAGGTGGGGAAGAGTATGATAAGGAAACACAAGCTAACTGGAGACAGTCACCCTGACCTTATCTTGAGAAGCAAAGGAGAAATGAGAACCAACATTTTCTGAAGTTTTTTCAGGAACCCACAGGTTGAAGTACCCTCCTGGGCTACTAGAATTCACTATATTCCTAAGGAAGCCAGGGCTGGTATTTAGTCTGAAGACTTGTCCCTGGACTTGGAGTTAATGTCCTGAATCAATACCTATTATTTAAATGCCTTGACTTATCCCTACTTTCTCTTTACTAATAAATGCTTTTACCCAGCCTTTACTAAGAGACCATTTTATGTCAATATAATAGCTATCACTTCACAATTTTTTATTTTTATTAATTCACTTAAAGGTGAGGTCATTTCCTTTAGACTGAATGGTCCTGGTCTTCTGTTTGTTTTGGGAACGATATCTTTACTGATGTTTCTACTTTTATTGCGAGCAAGAGGACCAGCTTCATTGTGACAGGAACTTGAGATCTGCCTCAGACAGGTGCAAAGTATACTGGGCACAACAGCCAGGTGAAGGGAAGTGGTGCATCTTGTGGTGTCATGTCATTTAGGCAAAATGCATTTACAATTTCAACCCCTGGAAATTTTAAGGCTTTCGGAAAAAAAAAAAACTATTCTTTTCTAGCAAACATCTTTGACATCTATCTTCAAAATCAGGTCGAATAAGGGGGCAATGGTTCTTTCTCTAAAATATTTAATGTTATAGAAGTTTTTAGACACTATTAAAAGGAGGAAAGCATAGCAGTTCAATGATATCTTCTGGAACATTTTAGAAGATGCATTGCTGGATTGTATTAATTTACTTGGTTCAGTTTTCTCACTTGTATGTATCTGACTGTGGTTTCAGATTTTGTTAGAATGAGAAATATGGTTAGGGTCATTTTAGCTTCTTCTTGGTACTATCAATCCCTGGCCAAAATCCTTTTCTCTGTGACCAAAGCTAGCCTTGGGCAGAAGTGCTCTATAATTTTTATCTAGATGTCTCACATTCCTGTAGACGAGAACATGACGTGGAGGGAGACTAAAGTTCTGCCTTTCCTATCTGCTTAGTCACTTATCAGCATTGTGTTGCATATTGAACAATGATCTTTCAACAAATACAGGTTCCATTTTGTTTTGCGCACCATAAACTGTCACAAGTAAGTCATGTGTGGTGGAAAGTGGCCAGGACTGATCAATAAGACCTGGGTTATGGCTATTTTGGGTTTGGCTGTTCTCAGCTTTAGTTGTCCCATGTGTGACTTTAAGTTTTTAATTTTAAGGTAATCTTCAGGACCAAGGCCAGACTAAGACTTGGAATATTTGGTTTCCACATAATTTGACAGTCTTTCTGACTAATAATCTCACATTATATGAAATTTATTAGTCAACCAGATCAATGCACAAGTAACGTGGTCCCCCTCTTAAGGTCATTATCCACAATGGCTATTAGTGAGTTCACCTTAATATTTTTCTGAATACATGATGGTTTCCCTGTAATTGTAAATTTATCTTGTCTTGTAGATTAATGCTCTACTACTTATTGACCCTTGGATTGATAGATAAAATGCTAAAGAATGCCCATTACTGTGGTATTGATAAGTTCCCTTTAATTCTCTCATTTATTTACACCAAGTTTACCTGGCCACACTCCTTCTGGTCTATACCTTCTCTAAAACATGAAACCCTTCTTCGTTTTCTCTACATCTAAATGTCCCTTCCTTGTTTGTCTGACCCAAGAAAAACCCAAATGATCTCCAATCTATGCCTCCAATTGTCACTTCTCTTTGAAAAATGCACTTTATCACTATAATTTATTATTTTACCTATTGCTTATTTTAATGACATTTTGAAATTGAAAATGTTAACAATATTTAATTAATAATATTAATAAATTAAATTAATAATTAATAAACTAAACTCACATGGGCTTAAAATTCTATTTAATTTTATATCTCACATTGCATATTTGGTATCTATATTATTTAGCCATTGTTGCAAAAACTCTTTGAATCACAAGCCAATCTAAACCTCAATATCTGTAACAATCAGTGCAATTTTCCATTCATACATTTGTGCATCCCTTTGTAAAATCTAGCTTACATCTGCAGGTCTGTGGATTGAATGAAACATCTATACCATGTACCATGAGCCCACTGGATAGAGGAAGAGGAGCTATTTTTGTCATGACAATTCAAGTCCCTCCTTACGTCACAAGAACTATATCCCATTGTTCAATGTAAGACACATTGCCCATCTGAAGATAAGGGGTTCAAAAGTGAACTCTTCTCAACATGAAGCAATAAAAGAATTAAATACCGTGTTTTACAAGAAGCAAAGCATAGAAACTAGTAGCTCAACCTGCCAGGGCACGTGCTGTTGAATGTTGAGTGAATGCATGGCATCCATTCACTTCAAAGCTACAAGCGAGAAACCGGTGAAATAGTTCACTAGGTAGAAAAAAAAATCAGACCAAAGTGTTAATATGAGTTTCAAAATGTCCAACTGCACATGTAGTAAAATAGAAGCCAAAGTACATGGGCCAGTCAGGCATGTCTAGTAGCAATAGGAATGCTAGCATGCTTTTGTGACTCAGTCCCTAATCTGGATGGTTTAATACAAAGAGATGAGACAGAACTTAGGACAAGGGACCTTCCTCCTGACCCGTGCCACTCTGAGTGACTTTTTTTCTTCCGTGCATGTAGTGTCTGTGTCAGTGTATACTTGTCTTCTGGCAAGGCAGGAACCCAGTGGGGACTCAGAACCACAGACCAGAAGGGCGCAGCCAGCTTCTCTCTCTCCTACTTCCTACTCTGTTTTCATTATCTTTAGCTATTTTTTTAAAGTAGCCATAGGCTGTCTCCATTTCCCCTGAAGAATTTTGTGAAAACTGACTTTTAAATTATTGTAAAGCACTTTGAAATGGTAAAGTCACTTAATAGCATTCCACTGGGCCGGGCACAGCACATGAGCTAGGTATCGTGGGGGAATTTCTGGAAGGTTGCAAGTCTCAATGCGACTGCTAAAAGAGTTTCTCCCCCTTCATGTGCATTTTCATTTAATATGCACATAAATAAGTGAAGTAATGCTGTTTCCATAAAGGAGAGAAACTCAAGACATTTACCTATATACACTTTTTGTCTTCTTAACTGAATATCTTTCTCAGCCTCTAAATTCCAGTATTTATTTATGGGAAGAAACAACAAAAGCATTCAAGAGCAAAATTTCAAAGACATACTTACATATCTATTTATCCTTAAATATTTTTGAAATTAAAATATAATAACATAATTTCTCTCCTTTCTCTCCCCCTTCCAACTCCTTCCAAAGACAGACAGGCACACACACACACACACACACACACACACACACACACACAGAGAGAGAGAGAGAGAGAGAAAAAACTCTGAGTCCACATGATGCCACTGCATGTATATGATCTCAGGGCTGACCACTCAGGATTAGGATTAGCCAACCAGGGGCACTCCTTCCTGAGGCCCCCAAAATCTTCCCCCTTCTATGCTAGCATATCTATAGGTGTCATCTTTATTCAGTTCATGTTTAGGCAGCCTTGCTGATGAGTTTATCTTCTTTGACACTTCCAGAAGAAGCAGTCTCACAGCAAATTTTCTGTTCCTCTAGCTCTTACAATCTCTTCACATCCACCTTCTGCAGTGATCTTTGAGCCTACGGTACAGAGGTAGTGTTGCACGTCTAGTTATCTGCCGCTGTCCTTGTTAAAAAAAGATGAAAAAGAAAGGTCAGAAAAATCCAATTATCAGTCGTGGCATGAACTCTGGATGCCTTAAGTTCATTTATTATAGTTCCAGGAGCCCTGTGAGTAGATAGGACCTATGTGTTAGTGTGATGCTTGAGAGGCAGAGGTTTGAGGATTGAATGAATTTGGGCTATCCTGAGCTACACAGCAACACTGCCAGGCCAGTCACCAGGATGTAGAAGACGACTGCATCTCAAAAAGAAGATGTGAAAAAAGTCTAAAATCATATACAAATAAAAAGACAAGACCTATGTCTTCACAGCAGTTACACAGCAGTAAGGACAGAAATGAGACAGGTGTGGTGAAATGAAGACATAGGAACGTGGTTTGGCATGGATGAGTGCACACACATGGGTGGATCTATGAATGAGACCACTATAGCAGGGCAAAATGAAAGGTAAAGGAGATTGCACAGGTTTAAGAGCTCTTTTGGAAACTGTTTAAATAGCAGTATGCGAAGCGATTACAGGTTGGGTTGTGGACATAGTTAATGGGCAATACAAATGTCTTTAAATTTTTTCTAAAATTATGCTGTTTTATGTATTAGTTATTTACAACAGTGGCCAAACTTCAGGTATATGATGTACTTCTGCGTTAAAATTACAGATAAAGGAAAACTTCTTAAAATGACAATTTAACAAGTACTTTTTAGCTTATTGCCTTATTTGGTATCAATGGCAGTGGAGGCCCTTGGTCCTGTGGGAGCTCGATGCCCCAGTGTAAGGGGATGCTAGAGTGGTGAGCCAGGAATGGGGGTGGGTGGGTGGAGGAGCACCCTCATATAGGCAAAGGGGAGGGAGAATGACATAGGGGGGATTGCGGAGGGGAAACCAAGAAAGGGGACATTTGAAATGTAAATAAATAAAATAACCAATAAAAGACATCATTCTTTCTTTACTTATTCACCTAAATGCAGAGAAACGCAATGAAAATATCAAAAAGAAAGCTTAATATTGGACCTACCTTCTTGCTTTCACTTCATTCTACTGCCGTGCCTACTTGCTTTATCTGTCCCATGCAAATGCCATTTTTTTTTTATATATTCCCAAATAGGAATACTTTGAGTTTATCACTTTGTCTCTTTGCTTATGTAGATGTTCATAACTAGGAGATGTTTCTCCTCCAAGAACAACTGAATGCCAGTAATATGTCTATCAGGGACCAATGCAGACATCAAGATATTTAAGAAAACATGTCTAGTGTTCACTTGCCTCGCTGCCTTCTGGACAGACGTACTGTCCTCTGTAGTAACCCAGAATTCTCAACACATTCCTAATATGCCATTTTCCAGATGGCTCTAAGTCTATACAATTAATTTTTTACATATTTGTGTCCACCTCATAGACTTTAATTTGACAGAAGGCATTCTTATTCTTCTGTGTTTTCTATTCCCAGATCAAAATAAAGACCTGGCAGTTATTTAATATTCAGGAAAGCGAAAATAGATGCAAATAGTTGAGCGATGGAACAAGAAGAGAGATAGATCATCGAAGATTAGTATTCCTACCTACTAGCTTGAAAATTTGTCTTCTATTTTAATCTTGCCTTTTTCTTAGAAAGTTTTGGCTAAAAAATTCTGGGTCATAGGATTAGCAGACTGGCCATAAGTGCTTCTCTGTTTTCTGAAAAAGAAATGTGTCTATTATTTTAAAAATGATTAAAATACATGGGAAGAAAATTTTTAAGTAACTGAATGGTAAAGTCTGTCTGTAAGATATATGTCCATGGAGAACTGCACATATAAGCACAAAATAATATTCTCCTTGATTAATCTTTTAAGCTACCAATTAATAGTTGCTAAATCAAGCTATATCTAGGTGGGTATTCTCTACGTCTTTGGGTGTTTCACCTTTTCCTACTGCTTCCCTTACTTGCTATTCATTATTCTATATGTATTAGTGGAAAATTAATGATAGAAAAAAATTAGGGAAAGTTGGAATTAATCAGTGACTTTCCTTCTAAGAATCTGGTCTGGCAAATACTAGGGGTTTTAAATGTGTTAGTTTTGATATCCATGGCTTCATAATCTGTGTGAGAATAGCTACACATCAAATTATGTTAATATGTCATTTACTTCAGACACTTTTTTTAATGTTGGGCTTTTTAATTTTTATAGTAACATGACCCAGATACACTGTAATAAAATACTGCATTTTTAAGCAATTTTAAAAATATTTAAATCTTAATCCTGCTGGTCTGTTGGAATACTCAATCCCATTTGATTGTAATTGTGAAGCTTCGCTATGGCTAGGTCAACCCTCCAACATCATATCTGGGTATTGTACCATAAGTTTTGGGGGATGTGGAGAGCAAGCCTCACCATCCAGTGTCTGGTTTGACATGTTACAGGGTTACAGGTTTCTACTTTTCCCCCTTTGGCTCTTTCTATTCAGCTCTCATTCCTGCTGTTTCTGAATGAAGACTGGAGAAGAGAAATCTCAGTAGAGTGTAACAAAGACCCTGGCCACCTGCAAGACTTCCCCTCCTGGCCTTTCTGCCTATGAGGCTGCAGCCATGAAGGATCCCCTGGCCCTCAACATTCTAGGGCAGGCACCCCTCTTGTTACCCCCCTCCTTTCATGGAATCTCTTTTTAGTTTGAAAGAATTCTTTCTCTTTGAAGTTCTAAAGGACATTTGCCTCTGCCCACGACCCACCTGCCACCTCCTTCCCTGCCCTCGCAGACCCAGGTTTGGGAAATAAAAGGCAAGAAATGCTTTTCAGGAATCTGCGTTCCTCTCCATGTGCATTCCCCACAGCAATGATCCGGGTCTCAGCTGTTCAAATGGAGAAAAAGAAAAAAAGTGAACACAGTAGGAAAAAAAATGTATCTCAAAAGAGCATATAGTTACGAGGAACAGAGGAATTTCTAAGTGGAAGAAGAATGAATTTATTTTGTATTTAGAGTCAATAATCATCAACTACAGGTTCCCCACTGCAGCCTGTGTTGCCATGAAAGTACAACTATTTTGTTTCTATGAGTAAAATAAGAAAACAAGAAACTGAGATTATATCAATTTCATTCCTTACTTTTATTTAAAAGCCATCCAATGATATGTGAATTTATATAATTATTATATGACTAATATAGTCTGTTAATTAATATTTTTACTGAAAAGTAATTGGAAAATACTTGTTTAAAAAAGTTTCTTTTTCTCCTTAAAGCTACACAAAATACACATGCACATAAACACATATAAACATATATAAATGCACACATACAAACACACATCTATATGCACTCACATACACATATACATATAATATAACACATACCCAATGACATACAAAATTGAGTGATAGAAGATAATGACAGATGGATAGATAGATAGATAGATAGATAGATAGATAGATAGATAGATAGATAGATAGACTGACAGACAGATGATACCTAGATAGACAGATTATATGGATATAAATATCTATCACTTTAGAGTATGGTTTTATTAAAGAAAGCTATGATGTTTGAGTTGGCAAATATGGAATTATAAACCTATTGATTAATTTCCATAACTAATACTCTTCTATATTTGAAACACCAGGCTTTGGATAAAGTTATTTTTTAAAAAACACAACTCATAATTTTGATACACAAAAGATTATAAGGAAAGTGTTCACATTTGCATTAACTCTGTGATGGAAATGATCTCAACATAACAGACAAGAAAACAACATAAGTAAAGACTTTTGAGTCCATTAGCTTGTAGTGGTTAATTATGTCAATTTGATTGAGCTAAGATACCCAGAGATTCGGTGAAACATTTTTTTGGCATGCCTATAAAATGTTTCCCAAAGAGATTAGCATTTAAAAAACTAGATTGAGTGAAGACCTGCTGTCACCAAGGAAGTAAGACATCATATGATCCATTCAGGACCTGTGTAGAACAAAAGGCACAGAATTGGTGAATCTCTTCTGCTTGAGTTGGGACATTTGTCTCCCCCGTCCTCAGACCTTGAGGTTCCTGGTTCTTGTATCTTGTCAATCAGAGTGGTGTCACATCACTGACTTCCTTGATTCTCAGGCTGTAGGCTTGGCCTTGGGTTTGCTCTCCTCGCTGGCTTACACTGGACATCCTGGCACTTCTCCAACCCTATAACCATGTAAACCATACCCTTGCAGTAACTCGTTTCTTATTCTTCTATCTGTGTTTCTACATGTCCTATCAATTCTGCTTCTCCACAATACACTAAGAGTGAGCTGAAGAATTTGATTGAAGAAAAGAAAGACAGCCTTTCCTACTTACTCATGGAAATACTTTACAGTCTATAAGCCACTTTCACATATTTTCTATTGAGAGTTAATAATTCCTTGAATTGTTCTTTATTATATGTTTGTCCATACATTAAGAAAAAGAGAATAAGAGACTAAGGTGAAAAACATCATTTAACTAGAAATAGTTTTGGTTCCTTTTAATAGTGTGTTTATAGAAAAAAACATAAGGATTTCTCCAGGTTGTAGATTTTTGCCAGAATATGTGGCTATTTCAAGTAATTTATAAAACAAGCACTCCTGTGGTACACATCTTCTATGTCTGTCCCCACACAGCTTTCTTAGCAGAACACACAAGATGATTGACATACTGAAACATAACTCAGACTTATTTTGGCATGCCATAGTACTTAACTGTTCCAAACATGGTAGGACCCACAGTTTGCCAACCTGTGAAGGTGAAAGCATACTCCTTCATTCTACCAGCTCTACCCAGGCTCTGACACTAAGGTTAAGAACCTGAGACCAAGTACAAAGTTAGAGAAAAGACTCCATGCAAGATTACCCTCACTGCTGACAATAACTGAAAATTTAGGGTGCCCCTTTCTCAACCATCCTCAAGTTGAAAACTTTCCCCATGATATGTTGAAGTCACTGAGATCTGCCCCATTCCATTAAGGTCTATTACAAAATACAAACAGAATTACTCAATGGAAGAACAACATAGGAGGGAGCCTGGAAGGAGCCAAACTCAACATTTTGTTGTTTTTGGGATGCTCTGGCTCCCTACCTGTACCCATGAAAGCATTCTGGGATGATTAATAACTTCAGGAGCTCCATAGAGCTCATGCCCATAATTTTGTTAGCACTTTCTAGCATAGACGAGGCTGCCATATTATTGAGTGCTCATTTCCAGGAGTCTGGACAGATATGTGATCCTGGGGCCATGCCTCATGTCACCTCACAGCATAATCCATAAGGTGTGGTCTAAGAGTTTGGCTAGTAGTCATCGTACTTGTATCAGTTTTCATGTTTGTCAAAAGAGTTCATCTTGAGTCACAAATATACCACCCAAACCCAGAAAGTTCCAGTCACTTAGAGCACACTTTGCAAGAGCCAATGACAAAAGCCAGACCTCTTTGGACAAAGCTGATGTCTTTTTAATACAAAAGACATTGACAAAGGGAAAAAGCTTTGCTTGCTGTTCTCTGGAATATACCTCAGGTGAATCTTTCACAAACCATCTCATATGAATAGTATTAGTAAGAATTTACATGATACCACAGAAATGCCACCTAACATATTATGATGATGACCAGCTAATAAATTGTAAGCTGCTACTCTAGTTGCTATGGTAACTCCATGCGTCTCTTTCCCTCCACTCCACTGCTGACAAGGTCTCCTCTTGTTTTTATTTATTTATTTTTATTATTTGAAAGATAGAAATAGAGATTCAATTGCTCTATCTTGGATTCTATTCCTAGTCTCCTCTAACAAACTGATGTTTCATGAGCCAAGAGATACAAATGTTTTCCAAGCATGATCCTCCTCTGGGCCCATCAATGTACTTGTTCCACAAACCTACTATGAAGAGCTGAGGTAGGTACCATTTCTTATTCATCTCCTTAACTTCAATCTCTGACATGGTGACTACAGCCAATGAAAATATTTGTTAAGCAGACCTGTACTCATAAAAATCAGTCTTAGTACGGTAAGCATTAAACATGTTTATTACTTTTTCATGGTTGCTATAGTAAACCACCATATACTTGAACGTTTAAACAACCAAATTTATTTTATCAAAGTTCTAGAAGCTGGAGCAAATTTGGTTTCCCTGAAGATTTTCTTTTTGCCTTGCCTATGGCTGCCTTCCTTAAATGGCTTTTTCTCATAGGTGCTATCTGTCCCCTCACAAGGACTTTCCAGAGTGTCTGTGTTTCTCTGGTGTCATTGTTTTGTTTTGTTTTCTTTTCTTTTCTCTAAAATCTATGCCAGTCATATACAATAGGATCCTCTCACATGACTCAACTTAGGGCAAACTGACTTGCTGAAGGTCTTGTTTTTAAATTAAATAAGGTTCTCAATGTTTAGAAGTAGGCATATAAACACAAGCAAAGAACAATTCTACCTATAGCAATATCCACGTGGATTTCAAAAGGATATGGTGAGATGGTAAAAAGCAGAGGTTAGAGAAATGGAGCCAGCATGGCCTGTGGGATGACTTCATGCAGACTGATACAAAAGGCACTTCAGCAAACTATGGTTCACCATGTAGGTGACAAGAACAACAGATTCAGCACCAGTGGCTCCTCATGGGAACCCTCAGGTTGTGTTTACAGGCTTACAAAATTAATCCAAGAAATGGTAAGGTCCGCCATTCGCTGGTTTAGCTATGCTCTCCCCAGGGGGCCACGTGCATATGGGATATGGCAGCGTGTGTTTGACTAAAGGAACTTCTGTGAGTTGTTGCTACGGAATGGAAGTGGTGGCCAGGAGAGAATGGGCCACCAGACGTTATCATCTCCCATCCTCTGAACTACCCAGATTGCTTCTCCGTTAAGGTTATGCAAGTGAAGTATGACTTATCCAGGTCCTCCGGCTAACAATGACTTCTGAGAAAACACAAAAAGTTAAAAGAAAAGCTTCAACTCTCAATTTGAGGTTTACAACAGACATCATCTTCATCCTACTGGTCTGTCTGCTGGCCTGGTGATATGACCCATCCCTTCATACATGAGGAGCCTGACTTTTGGTTATATTCTCAGATTGTAATGGGACACAGACAGGTTTATACTTGGGTGTAATCAATGTTCCTAGTGTCAGATACATATGCTCCCATTCATGTCTTGTAGCATTGGCCTTATTTCCTTAGAATGATCACAATTGTTAGAGTCAGTTCTTTGTTTCTGCTTCATGAAGAGCCACCCTAACACTTAGTGCTCTTAGCCTGACCAGTCATTTACTTCATTCCTTGAAAGTCTTTCCCTGATCTTCCTCTCAGGTTTATTTCATCCACTCCACCAAGCTAACTCACTCATGAGACTATGACTTCAGTCCAGTTTTGTTTCCATTCAAAGTCATACAACCATACAGCCATGAAGCTGCCCTTTAGGAGGATAAATTTCTCATGCCCCTCACAGAGGGATACTCTTGTCAAGGACTCATGGTATAATTGTGTTCACTTTCTGCTCACACCCCTGAGACATTCTGAAATTTATGGGTCATGTTCAGCTCTTTTCCTGTGTTGAAATGATTCAATGACCATAGGTCCTTTAAGAGAAAAAGAAAGAAACTTTATGAATATATGAAGTGTCTTAGAATTCTTCCTCATGAAGGTCTTGCCTTCTCTTTGGTTGTTGTCTTAGTCTTAAGGTATTAATAAGCCTGCAAACTCATAGAGAGTTTTGACTTCCTTTGGTAAAACTGATCTCAATCTTCTACTCATTCATTAATATATACATATGCTATTATAACATATCAAGCAATAATTTCAGTAGCCCTTCTTTTTTTTCCTTAGAAACATGTTCTAGAGTAATCTCAGTAGATGCTAATGATCAGTGCCAATTCCACCCCACTGCATTCTTTATTCTGCACTTTGACCTTACTAAATTTAAAACGATTCTACTGACTTTGCTCCTGAAATTAAATGCTGGCACCTACTCTGTGAGATCAGGACCCATCATCCTAATTATTACCAAAAGTTAAAATTTAATGTTTTTAAATAATTCAGGGTTTTTTCCCTACAAAGACTATAGAATGAATAAGTTTCCCATCTTGACACAGAATAATATATTTACCTGTTAAAGAAAAACTAAGGGCTGGAGAGATGGCTTAGAGGTTAAAAGCACTGGCTAGTCTTCCAGAAGTCCTGAGTTCAATTCCCAGCAACCATGTGGTGGCTCACAACCAGCTATAATGAGGTCTGGTGGTCTCTTCTTGTATGTAGGTATGCATGCAGGCTGAACATTGTATTAGAAAAACTAAAACAATTTTTAAAAAGCTCCAGGTAATATTTTTTTCTGCTTTATAGGTGACTAGTTCACAGGGATGCTACATTAGTAATATTATTACTACTTCACTGTTGAAGAATATATTCAGGGAATATTTTGGCCCCATTGTCTGGTAACTATAATCTATTTTAAGAAGTATTGCCAAGGAGATTGAACATGCATGGCCACTGAAGTTCTTATAAAATCATTAACTCTAAGTTTGACCTTAGTGATCCCTAACTCTCTGACCATCATTTTCCTTCATATATATGTGTGTACATATTGTACATATACATAGTGTATATATGTATGCATTTGTATGTTCATTTGTATGTGTATATGCATGCTTGTATGTGTATGCATTTGTGCATGTATACATGTACATGGTATGTGTGCATATGTGTATATGCATATACACAGTGTGTATGCATGTGTGTGTTTATGTGTGTATGTGTATATATGCCCGTGTGTGTACATATACATGCTTTGCATGTCTGAGCACATGTATGTGCCTGCATGTGCGTGTATGTATGTGTGTATATATGTGAGTTTAGCACAGCATCTCCTTCTGTTGGTCCTAGACACCAGGGAGCCTTTCTCATGTGTTCAATGCACTGATGCCTCTGTTCACCATCACACCCTTTATCATCTGGGTAACCTTCTGTGGACATGAGAACAGTTTTGTAACTAGATTGATGTCATCTAGCCTTTCTATAAAGATGGAGAAGGACTTTGTATATTACAGTAATAAGAAAGCCTCTCTGTAATTGGACAGGGATAATTCATGGGTCTTTTTCCATGACTTGTGGGGAAATTTCCCTAATAATATGTAATTGTATTTTCTGTTATTCCAAATTTAGAACACACCTTAGTGATTATTCATTTAGCTTCCAGTTACCTTTAAATAGAAAACAGTGCTCAGAATTGCTGGCATGTGGTTTCACTTGCTGAAGCTCCTCAGTGAGTGAATAAATACATATTTCTAGGCATGAAAACTTTAGCACCACCAGCAGCAGGAAGCTCTTCAGGCAGTGTAAGATAGAGTGGAGCTCTCTTCCTGAAGCGTTTATGTGGTGAAGAACCACTTGCCATGGGTTCAACAGAGACTTTTTCACATAGGGTAGGGAAAGGATGCCCTGTAAGTGTCGTCTGCTTTACAGTTGGTCTATGACATTTGATTTGCTTCACTTTAAAACAAAAACAATTGTTACCTGCCTTTGCAAGATGATATGCCGTTGCAAAGATTTTGGGGATGCTGCTATGGACTCCTGAGGTCCACCTTCCCTATGCTAACAGCCTCCTGAGATGTGGTATCTGTGTGATCTGATGATGATTCTGAACATAAGGGATATCCAGCCAGCCACAAGGCTCTGGAGCCCAGATGCTCCTTTAGCACTAAAGGGAATCTTGTTGCACTGTTCTCAGTGGAGAAATATTATGTAAAAGATAAATGACAGCTATAAAACTGAATATTTCCTAACTATTGCATGCAAGCAGGTGGGCAACATAAACGCCTTGAGCACATAGTAAAATTACACTTTAAGATTCAGAGCAACTCTTGGTGGCTACGAGCATTAGCAGAAAGGCCAAGGCAGAGTCATCCTAGTGTGAAATTACTAGAAGCGAGGATGTTAGTATCAGACAGGCCTTTCTTGTGTTCCTTATGCTTCCTCTGCACAGCTTCACAGTTAGACAGCACTCCCAACAGCTTCAAGGCGCAGCCTGAGAAGAGCTAGCTTAGTCTTTCTAGCACGATTAAATACTTCTGTAATCCATTCACTTGGGAGGCAAGCAAGAGGATCAAGAGTTCAGAGCTTGGGCTGTTGAGTTGGGTCAGCAGTTAAGAGAACTCCTAACTTTTGTAGATGACCCAGGTTCAATTCCTGATACACATATGGTGGCTCACAACTATTTGCAATGCCATTTCCAGAGTATCCAAAGCGTTTTTCCTGTCCTTGGTGAAAATCATGTACTCATGGGGTATACAAGCATACAGGCAAAACACTCATACACATAATATAAAAGTTAAAACAAAATAATAAAAATGTAAATTAAGTAAAGTAAAATTTTGAAACTTCAAAATCATTCTTGGCTGCATAATGAGCTAGAGGCCAGCTTGGCTTACATGTGACTGACTCAAATAAATAAATAAATAAAACCAAACCAAATTAGATTTTATAATTAAACAATTGACCCAATACCTAATAACAACATGATAATATAATGTAGCATCATTAATATTAATAAATTCAGAAGCATAAGTAATTATAAACGCTAGCAAGTGGCAGTCTTATCGAATAGTCTGGAGTATGCTGTATTTTAAAATAAATATTATTATTTGTCATCAGTACTGCCCACTTAAAGATTTGTCACACTAGTACTTTTACTTTTTAAAGGGATATACATATGCACATATATATGAGCACACACACATAAATACATGCATACATATCACATGCCATTTAAATCTCATGTTGCATTATATATTTAGGTCTATTTTATATGCAAGCATATATAGAACAAAAATATATGTGGTTGCATTTTTAAAAATTATATTCTTTGCATCAGCTCTACAATCATTTCTATTTCATGGCAGACAGCCAATCATGCTACTTGTTCATCTCTGTGTTTACATGGGACTTTACTAAGCTGACGAAGTATGTTTGAGAACGTGATGCACTCTGGGCGTCCTGAAATCATGGAAGGATTTGCAGCCTGAGCACGGCATGAGATGCAGTGGAAACAGAGAAAACACAATGTGAGGCAGAATCTCGACTCTGAACACAATTACATCTCAACTGAATATAATTATAAAGGAATTGGCTAGGCTGAAGATCAGTTTGTAGCATTCTTTTCTAATGTCTACGTGGCATTCACATTCTAGTAGGAGCTGAGAATTTCCAGTTTCTCAAGAAACAATTTCATTCCATACTAATTTTATTTTGAAGAAACTTTCTTATTACTCTCAGATCTGGAATCTCCTTGCATCTTGTTTCCTGGCAGTTTGCTTTCTTTTGTAGCAAGTCAGATAAACTCTGCCCTTTCCTTTACCTATATTTTATATATTTCTTTGGCTGTCAAACATCTGAAATTTTCTTCTGCTTAGAAAATTCACTGACCTGTGAATCTTATGCAAGGGGGAGGTAATGGCAGAGACAAATATTCATTCCTTCAGTCAATAACTCAGCTAATCTCAATTTAGGAGGCCTGAGCCTGAAATCTGGTGCTGGTAACCCATGAAAAGGTGACCACAGACAATATCATAGCAGCAAAGCAGGAGGTGGTGACTGGCAGGTAGCAAGCATGTGTTTCCAGGGATGACCAAACATTCAATGTAGCGATGAAGACAGTAAGCACATGCCAGGAGGTTAGATAGCAGCGGTGTGGCAACAGTGAGCTCATTAGACTAGCTTTGTGAGATGATTTCAGATGGGATCTTGAATACTAATAAGTTTTCTTTTCCCCAGATTATTTTACAAGTTTACTTCCACGTTTTTAGCAGTGACCATGTGTGTGTGTGTGTGTGTGTGTGTCAGTTTTATAATACCTTCCCTATGATTTGTCTTTCTGTCTAAGTTAGCCAAAGTAGCCAAAGCCCATTTCTATTGTTTACCATCAGCTACTCCATCTGCCATAATACAGCAGCCTGTGACTTAGAAAGGTTATGAAACCTTGGCAGAGGCTAAGGACTAGAGGATCACTTGGATGAAGAATGCTACTGCAGTCTCTGCAGCAACCAAATAACCCTACTTTAACCCCTATTAATGTCAAACCCCTATTAATGTAAAGTCAAAGCCTGAGATGTCAATGGGGAAATTGTTTACTTCTTGAAACTATTCTGTAAACAATGAAGGAGGTATTTGCTTCCTTAATGTCTATACACCAGCCAGGCTACATTAAAGTGAAAAGTTGAACAAAACCACTCATCAACAAAAGGGGACTAATGTCAAAGAAATGGAGATCTATCAATTGCCTAAAAATTTAAAATAATAACCTTAGAGAAGCAAGAAATAAGATGAGATACAAAAACACAGACAGAAACAAAATTAAATTAAGAAAACAGTATAAAGCTAATAAAAATATAGCAACCAAATAGACAATCAATCAATAAACTTGGACTTAAAAAAGTAAACTGATAGAAGGAGAAAATATGCTGAGAATTTCAGCATAAAAGAAATTGTCAACAAACTTGAATGCAGATAATTTGAAAGTGGCCAATTTGATAAACAGAAAGTAAACCATCATGTTCCACATAACCATGTATGTGATGGGCTACATGTATGATGAAATAGTCCCTAGCATTATAATGGAGCTAGAACAGAAATGCATAGATAAAGATAAAGAAGGGTAAACAGAAATTACAAGGAAAGTAATCCATTACTTTTTATTTATCTTCAACAATGTTCTTAGGACACAGGAAGAAATCAGCCACATTCTATGCCAAAATTTTATAGAAATAGTTTCCACCCCAGTCCCTAACATAGTTTTCTCTGCAACCTCTTGAGGTTGTGTCTCCATGGTTCATTGTTATCAGGACTGTCTTCCAAGTTACTAGTAGCTAGAACAGCCTATTAGGCTCTGCCTACAGTATTCAACTACTTTACTAATCCAAAGTTCCAATGTCTTCCATATTCATTCCTTCAAAACAAATAAGCAAGCAAACAAACAGAATCCCCCAAACAAAACAAAACACGTGGCCTGGTTCTTCACACAATTGCCGTACTGTCATAGTACCAAGAACTGTGTGGTTTACTTTTCGCTGCTGTGATTAAGTGTCCTGACTGAGGCAATTTGTAGAAAACCAGCTTATTTGGGCATATGGGCCAGAGTTAGAGGCCATGATGGCAGCATGAAGACAGAGTAGCAGGATCCAGACGGTGATGGCTCACATCTTGAACTATAAGCTCAAAGCATAGAAATGGCATGTCTCTAACCTCTCAAATCCTACCTTCAGGAACACATGTCTTTCATCTTTTTCTAAGCACTCTCAAATAGCATCGCCAACTGGGGACCAAAAATTTATGTGTCAGGGATGATGAGGTGCATTATAATGCAAACCACCACAGCTTACCAAGTAGTATGTTTCCATATGGCTGATTCACACACCCTTCATTTTAGTTAAGCCTCTTCACTTCCAACCCATTATTTCTATCATCTCCCTGCAACTTCTTTTTTTTTTTAAAGCCTTTTGTCCCTAATATTCCTCTTCTCTACTTTCTTATTTATTATGTTCTCCTATCTCTCTTCTTTTAAGTCATTCCACCATGGTTTATTTCTAATTTTCTGGGTTCTATAGGTATTCCAAGTTGAACCCACAGAATTGACAAATTTAAAGCTGGGATCCACATATGAGGAACGGTATGCAACCTTTGTCTTTCTTGTGCCTGGGTTACCTTTTTCATGTGGTAAAGATACATAGTGGAATTTTATTCAGCTCTAAAGAAAAAAATTAAGTAATGAAATCTGCCAGTAATTAGGTGAAAGTGGGAAAAAGTAAAGCCTTAAATTGATAAACACAGTAATTTTTAGAGACAACTGTGATGGTTAGTTATTGTCAACTCGACACACAACCTAAGGGCACATAAGATGAGGGAACCTTAGCTAAGGAACTGTCCAGGTAAGGCTGGCCTGTGGTCAAGTCAGTAAGACATTGCTTTGATTGGCAGTTAATGTGAGAGGTCCCATCCCACTCTGGGTGGTTCCATAGGCAGGTTGGTCCTAGGCTATGTAAGAAAGTTAGTTGAGTATAAGCCAGGCAGCAAGACTATACTTAGCGTTCTTCCTTGAGCTATATTGAGCTTTAACTCAATGATAGACTGTAACCTGGAGGAATAAGTCAAGTAAATCCTTTCCTCCTAAGTTGCTTTTGGTGGTAGCATTTGTTATAGCTATAGGAAGCGAACTGAATCAGTAACTTTCAAATACTATGAAACAAAGAAGTAAATTTTTTATAGATCTTTTGACCTCAACCTAATTATCTAGACATTGGAAGACAGTTATAATGTTAACTGCCATGAAGTAAATGAATGACCTTGTAAAATTACTTAGTCTCTTTGGACCTCAGGGTTCTTATTTGTAAAACTTAAAGAGCCATACTGAATAATCTCTTTGAAACAAATAATTTTATGGATTCCTTGTAGTTCAAGTTACTGGTGATTGGGAACTAACCAACCTGGGTTCTGGAACCAAACTTGGATCATCTGGAAGAGCAGGAGGTACTTATAACTGATGGGCTATCTCTTCAGCCTCCAAGGTTTTACTCGTGAAGTTAAAAATTCTGTCTTTTTTGAGCATATTCTTGTTCATTGAAGTACTATTAGAGACTAGTTATAAAGCACAACAATTTCCTCAATCCACCAGTTAGAGACGATCATTTGTAATGTATGATTATATCTAATTCAACATATTTACAAGCTTTTGTTGTACAAATCTTGTTCCTTAACTTAAAACTATTGGTTAAATAAAATTGCTATGGGCAACTAATGGAGGGATTAGAGGTAAATGGTTTTGAGTTACTTTGTTTGGGGTAGAGAAGGAAAAGGATAGAGAAGACAGAGAGAGAAGAAATTACCACGGGGTAGGTGAATCATGAAACAATAGCCATGAGGGCTAGGCAATTGGAGTTAAATGATATCCAGATGGAACATGGTAAACTATAGCTTGGGGTTATTGATGAAGAAATAGATTCTAATAGCATAGAGAGTAGATATCCTGCCCACCTCTGGCGATGATTAAGGCTTATTATAAATAGAAAGGTTGTATGTCTTTTATCTGAGAACTGAAATGATCAAAGGTGGGGAAGAAACCATGGATTGAGATTATATATTTTCTACAAAAAAAACTGGCAGGCTGAAAGAATCTTTAAATCAAAATAAGAAACCATTAGAGGAATCCAACCTGGAACTTACAATATGGACAATCATACTTCCAGACAGAAAGGTTCCACAGGGGCTTAAGAAATTAGAATGGCAGGCCATAGAGATACAATATATTGAATTAAAAATCCAGATTCTGCTTATTGGTGCCAACTTAAAACAATGCTACATGGTGGGTTGTGTGTTTCATTTTATAGGGTTTGGAGAAATGACATATGAACACATGTTGGCATATCATACAATTAGTACATGTTCAGAGTTCCAATTCATTCCTGCCTTGAATTCTAAGAGGGATGATTCTAATATTACATATTCATTAGATATGATAGCTATCTTGGAGATGCCTTTATAGATTAAAACTGGTGATACCTAAACATACATGTCCATTAAAATACAACAATTTTATGAACATTATGGTTTGAAGTCTATAGCAGATATAGCTTATAGTCACACAGGTCAAGTCATTATACAAAGACCTAACAGGACTTTGAAGGAAATACTCCTACTCATAAAACAGAAAGAGGTATGATATCTCCCAGGGATGGTTTAAAATGTGCTTTGTTGACTTTAAGCTTTTTAAAGGTCATTGAGACAAATAGCACAACTGCTAAATTATACTGGATTTTAGAAAGGATTGCTGAATTAAATCCACCTATAGAAGTCGTAATTCCAAAATGGAAGAAAGGAGATACATTGGAGAGGAGATTTTACTTTTGTTTTAACAGGAAAAGAAAAGTTCTATCTTCCATTGAAATTATTAAAAATAAGATTTGTCAGGGGAAGGCTTCCTGAATATCTCAACTACAGACAAGAAGAAAATCAAAAGTATCAAACAACCCAATAATGTACAATGCCAAACCCTCTATTGAAACAACTCTGAAACTGACTAAGACATATATATGTCTCCAGCCAGGACTTCAACCTTCAAGGCAAATAAATCTTGTTGGCTACAAAATTCCTATGATTATTAATAATACCATCCCTTCATATGTCATGAATGGAGATTTATATTGCAGTTGATTATATGATCAAACTAACTTCTAAAGAAAGAAAGTTGTCTTTCACCTGCTGAAACAAAGAACAGGAAATCATCTTTGATTAATCTGAGCACCCTGCAGACACATGCCTTTATAGAACTATCTATTGCTTGTAAATTTTATACATTTATTGAAGAATGAAAAACAGGAAGGCTCCCCTGACAAGATTTACCCTTGAGGATTCTGAGATGCTAAGACTTGCTACAACTCCAGCTATCTGCTTCCTTCTAAAACAGCTTCACAAATGACAGCTATCCCAGATGACTTCAGTTCATCAAGCCTCTCAAACGGTTCCAATCAGGGCTTCAGTTAAACCCTAAATTTCCTCAACATATACAGACCAGACAGCAAATGATTATAACCAGCTTTATTAAGACTAACCATTTTTATAATTTCATTCCAGTTACCCCAAAATAGATTCTTTGCCCCAATTCAATAGGAAGCAACCATAAGACCATTGTCTCAGTCCGATAAGTTAGGATAGATAGTTTTCTTATTTTACAAGTTATACAAATGTTATCATTTTAAGGGATACTTTATAAATAATTATGGTGTTAGACTGGGAAGAAACTACATAGAAAGCTTAGACTCAGGGGTTTCTATCTTTTCTTTTCTCTATACTTCTTTCTCTCTTAGATAAAGGGAAGGGGGCACAGAAGAAAAAAAGGGGATATAAAATATAAGAAATTTGAAATTAGGGATAAATTATTGAATCTACTCTTAAACCAAAAACCATTTTATAACCATAATCTTACATTGATAGATATCTTTATATTTTCATGCAGAATATTTTGTTACATTGGTACAGAATTTTGCATATTGATACAGGTTTAAAGTTTTCACTTGTATAAAACTTTTTATATTGATACAAAATTTATAACTTTGTTACAACATAACATATATAGGTTTCAACTCTTAGATAGGCATTAGGCATATGCAACTCATTTAAAAACACAAGGTTTAGTCCCAATTTACTCCTCACAATACCCCATTCCACTTCATGGAAGATATGAGCATCAATAACTTCCATATGGAGTTACTTCAAATGTGGCAAGAAGTGCCCTAACTTCATCTCTAGACAAAATTCTCTCCACAAAGGACAAACAGACACAGAATAGTAGATTGCTAAATTCTGCCAACGTTATGTAGGCTAGTCCTTCATAATTCTTGCTTTACTTAAGTTCTGTCAGATGTTCTGGGTCAGAAGGCTAAAGATAGATGCTCCAACATTACAAAGAATATTGGAATCATCTGTCTTTGTCATTAATTTCTAGAATCTGTGTTTCAGGCCTTCCTACATACTAAAAAAATATTTCCTTTTCAGGTCTCTACTGGGGTTCAATAATATACAGTCATAGTCTTACTAGAAACTGAAGTTGTTTGTTATTTTAAAAGACATTTTAGGTCTATCAAGGTAATTTGAAGATGGTAATACAAGTTGATAGAAATTGATTTGGACACAGAACTTTGAACTCAACAGGATAGGATAGGAAAGGGATACTTTCTCCTGAGCTGCCAAATATAAACAGACTGAATTTTTAAATGTAACTCTTACTTAATAATTTTCATAATAATTTCATAATTGTTTCTATTGTATGTTGTTTATTATTACAAGAGAAATAGCCTTTCTATTTAGATTTTTAAAAAGGGAAATTGTTGAGGTTTAGTCTGTTCCAAAGTATTGTAATGCCTAATTCTGTAACAGAAGGTGTAGGCCTATGAGTGAATTCTCAGGTTTACAAACTCTTGTTGCGCAAAGGGGATTGGAAGTAGGTTTTGAGTTACCTGGTTGGGGTTAGAGAAGAGAAAGGAGAAAGATGAGATGAGGAAAAGAAGGAAGAAGAATAAGAAGGGAGGAAGAAGCTGCCATGAGAGGAGATGGACCATGAGCATGTGACCAGGAAAACCAGCAAGTACCTGGTATACAACTGGGGAGGCAGCCAGACCAGCAGTTAGAAAAAATGGATTAAGGGTTACCCCAATAATTGTCAAAGCCCAATAAAATAACCATAGTTGAGTCTCAATTATTTGTAAGCCAGTTGGAGATAACAATAAATTGGTTCTACTACAGTGTAGGAACAGGATTTTTTTTTTTTCAAAACAACCCTGAGATTCTATCTCACACCAGTCAAAATGGCTAAGATCAAAAACGCAGGTGACAGCCGATGCTGGCAAGGTTGTGGAGAAAGAGGAGCACGCCTTCATTGCTGGCGGGATTGCAAGCTGGTACAACCACTCTGGAAATCAGTTTGGTAGTTCTTCAGAAAATTGGACATAGTATTACCTGAGGACCCAGCAATACCACTCCTCGGCATATACGCAGAAGATGCTCCAGCATGTAATAAGGACACATGCTCCACTATGTTCATAGCAGCCTTATTTATAATAGTCAAAAGCTGGTAGGAACAGGATTTTAATATCAACTTTGTACATTAGTAGAAATATACCTTGTATATTCACTTTTCTTAGGCAATTGCTTGATTGTTTTGGAGATATCAATTTTCTAATATTATTTTTTAAACTTTCAGAAAGATATATTAACCACATAAGCATTTTTATAAGCACACCTAACATCTGTTGCTGAAGGTGGATAAATACTCTTTGCATATATCCAGGTGCTATAAAACTATAAAGAATTCATACTTTTTTCAAACTGTGTTCCAAGTTTTAAAATTGAAATATTAATAGAGCATAGTCTCTCTGTTTATAATTAGTCTATGAATAAATCACATAATTCTGTAAGGTACATATGTAACTTTGTATTCAAACATGAATTACTGTTTGGTAAGTCAAAGGAAACTTATACGTACCTATAAATAGAAAGCATGCATTAAACTGGGAGTCCTAATTTTGAGCCTTTATAGGAAAAATATTATTTTGAAAATAATAAAAAAAAATACAGAACATTGTTTTGGGCTTTGTTTTGTCACTGGCTATCACGACCAGTATAACAAGCAAGAAAGAGGTGGAAAGGACATCATAACAACTACATAGAGCTGGAAGGTAGCTTGGTGGGTTAGAGGGCTTGGTGCACAATCATGAAGACCTGAGTTTGTATTCACCTCATCCACATAGAATCCAGGCATACACTTCATCTAGCACACTAACTGCTTCACACACACACAAGCACACACACACACACACACACACACACATACACACACATACACACACACACCAAGTGAACAATTTAATCCTAACAATGGAATTTTTTCTTTCACATACATCAATAATATATGCCAATATCTCAAATATTTCCATCTTAGTAGTTTCTCTTCAAGCTTTCATTCTTTTAAGAAGAAACTGATTTTAAGATTTTACAGAAATATTTTTCTATAAACCTTCATTTGCTTCACAGTTATTTACAGGATCATGCTATATATTGATGACTAGTTTAATACTATTTATTGAGACTTACCTTAAAATTATTTTGAAGTTTTATTACTTATATTTCATCAGCTATGAGTAGGGATTATACTATAAGTTCTACAGTGAAAAGAAGTAGAACTGTATTTTTATTGATTTGACAAATATCAGTAAGCAATTCAAAGCCATTTCTGGTCTAGAACTTTGTTTTGTTGAAGTCAATTACATACATACACACACATGTTCATACACACATACATTATTCATATACACATTTTTCATTACTTCTTTGAGGGTTAAAGTGGCTCAGATTCTAGGCTTATTTGCAAAGTGATGATGAATAGTTTTTTTTCAGTTCAATATTTTTTGAGTTCATAACAAATAATTATTTTAATAAAATTTAGTAACATTGGTATAATCCACTCTGGCTTTAAAATTATTGACACAGATAGTAGCAACAGTAGGTAGTATACAAAAATAAATTTTCATTTCAGTAGAGAGTCTGTTTTCAGAATAAAGTAGATAGAATAATCATTTTTCTAATGGCTGACTTATAAACATAAACTTTTGTGAGCCAAGGTTCAAGTATAAGAACTCCATTGTGCCCCAAGCCCTCTTCTAGCACTGCGGCCAGAGAAATATAGGATGCTTCTCAGTATTTCTATCTTACAGAGTCCTTCGTTGCCCCATCTCATCCCTTCCATGTCCTTTCTCATTTCAGGCAAACATCTTCTTTTTCTCAGGGAGTTTCTAACATTCTTCTCTTTCAGGAACAAAGACTTTTGTCTGTTGTAGTTAGTAATGACACGATTGGAGATAACCCAAGTGAAGCTGACATATCATATTCTACAATATACTATATCATATTGTTAAAGACATTTCCTTCAAAACAATTCAGCTGTGTTTGATGCATCATAGCAAAACCAAGAAAACCAAGATAATATTAACAAAAATTATGGAGAAGAGAGTACAAGAATAGATTTTGGAATACTTGAAAAGCCTACATTTTTTGTGTTCAAAATCAGTAAATAAAGAAGCAACTTAAAGCTGAACCACACAGGGCAGTTTCCAGAACAGGGCTCTGCAGTAAGCGTATGGGCAGAGCTGCCTACTTGAGATATATGGAAACTCCATGTGGCTTTAGAATTAGAATTGAGTCACTTTGCAGGACATTTGAAAAATCCACAATTATTTCTAATACAATGACTTGGTTTAAAATTACTATTTTCAGACTGACCTTCCTGTGACGACCCTTCTGGGAGCACTCTGGCCTATGTTTTCATTGTGCTCTCTCTCATTCCATAGGGTTGCAGGATGTACTTGTCACAGGGTTTCCCCTGTCTTGTATGAACGACATGTGTTTCTTCTGTCTCCTCTGAGCCAAATGGATTAAATCATGCCACGATTGTCCATTCTCTTCACAATCTTCATTTCATTTCAATTTATAGTTTTATTTTCACAAGCAATGGAATTATCATTTTTGGATTCCCTGAGTCCTGATAATTATTCAAAAGCTGAACAAATGAATGACCTTCTAATTATATCCTTTTCCTAAGGTCCTAGCTCTCCCTTCCACTCATGCTACCTCCTGCTTTGCTCTTTACATCTCAACATGGTCTTAGAAATGAAATCCACCAATAAATGCAGTAACGGTGCTAGGGCTTGCTAGAAACGAGATATGAAAATCGACACTGATGAGAGCCACCTGGCCATGCTCTTTCTGTGCTTCACTGAGTGGCCTCATCTCTCTGATTGATTTCGGAGATTAAGTTTTATGTTTAAATATCTTTCTCATCTCACCTTCACAGGGAAAATGTCACTTTTTTCTGTAGTTCACCTTTTTCTTGACTTGCTCATGTTGTGATGTTCCCCCGTAAGTATTTCTATATTTCTTAGACTTCCAGGCACTTTAGCTTGGGCAACACTATACATGGATACCAAGCGAAAGAAGAATTCTTAAAATCAGTCATGAGATATATGCAAGTTCTCACATTAAGTCTTCCAATCTGTCAAGGAAATTCAGTACACATTTATAGGAAACAAGAAAGGAAAGGGCAAAAAAAAAAAAGAAAGACAGTTCTTCAATGATTAAGAGACACCAAATAATGCAATTTATTCTTCAAGTGAATGTTTGCATTTTATTTCTTTCAGAGAAACATAGCTAAAGCTTGGAGGGTGAAGCAGTTTCTAATTCCTCAAATGTTAGGTCATTTAAATAATAATAAGAATAATAATAAGAAGAATGCAAGTGAGACAGCATAATTCATAAAGGTGCTTGCCACCAAACCTGATGGTATGAGTTTGATCCCTGGTACTCTCAAGGTAGGAGAACTGACTCCTGCAAGTTATATTTAGATCTTCACATTCATGCCAGAGCATGTGCACAGGTGCACATATAGACAGCCTAACAAAAAAAACAGTCAGTATAAAAATAGTGTGTTGGCTTTATGGCAATTAAAGAAGACAATGAGAAGTCATAAGATGAATGAGAGTGAAATCTAGAGCCTGAGACAGAGCAACTCTTCTCATCCTTCTCCTTCCTTATACTTTCATCATTGTGTCCAAACACGGTGATGGTGATGGTGGTGGTGACGATGGTGATGATGGTGATGACGATGATGACAATGATGATGACACTAATGATGCTGATACTGTTGGTGATGATGATGGTGATGATGATGATGATGATGACTATTTGACAACAAAAACTGGACCAGGATCTGTGAGGATGCTCCTTTCCATTTTACATGCTAACCTGTTTTTAGTCTAGAGGTAGTTCAGGTTTATTCTTGTTTATTCTCCAGCCGCATTTAATGAAGCAAGTTTTCGAGGAGGAGCCTATAAGAAGAACTTTAGAAACAGCAACAAACTTCCATGTTCACCTCTGTAGACTTATACATCCGTGTTCGATTACTTTTAATTGTAAAGCTAAAGTTAACTCCACCCAGATCGTGCATGTCTTTAGGTGGCAAAACAAGGGCCAGCCTTACTTGCTTTCTGGCCATGATTTGGATTTTTGCTAAGCAGATTTTGAAATGTCCTTGGGATTTCTTTTTAATACGCCGTGCTGAGCCACTGACCATTGCTGCTTTAGCCTATTGAGCAAGCGATGAAGAAATGCTACAGAAGTCATTTCCTGTCTCCTGTGCTCTTCTCTCAGATTTCTGTGACACACTTAGCCTGGCTCTTGTGCTGTGTCAACTTCTAATCGTTCTAATTGCCCAATGATCTGCTCTTACCCAATCATAAAATCCTTTTAACATTTCACTTTTTTTCTCTCAAGAAGATGGATCCTAGTTTCCAGGAAGTGACCTTCAGCTGCTTCTGTAAATACCCAGGCAGAAGATTCGTTCAGGCTCCAGGCAAGACAGCCTCATCTCTCACTGACTTCCCTTCATCCCCTCAATGTCCCCAAGCTGCCTCGCTGGATTGTAGGCTTTTAATGTCAAGTTTGTCCTCAAATCCGTTCACTTCTTTTGCCCCCTTTCTACACTCAGTTCTTTTTATAGTTTCCTTTCAATTAGAGATCTTATTTTCTAATCCTTTTTTAAAAAAATTGAATCGTGGAAAGGGCCGAGGAGCCTTTCTTTGCTGTGTCATTCTCGAGAGGAATCATTTCCCACTTTGATGTTGGGAACCGCAAAATGCATTTACTGCTCACTGGTAAGACTGGCATTCAGGGTGATGCTGGGTTTTAAAAAGCCACTTCCCCGCTATTTACCCTGACCGCAATTCTCTGGTTTGTATTTTTTTTTTCTGGATTAATGATTATATGCTGTATTTTACTTTCCTGTCTTCTTAAATTTCCAAGTTGTCTCTAAATATCTTTAGCTTCTACTTGAGATCAAATAATATGCTTAATGGGATCTAATCACTGCTCCTATATCCTATCCATCTTTGTTTTGAGTTCCAAGGATTATTTCATCTTAAACCTAGCATTCTTCCTTTTCAGGCAATGTACACATTAAATTGGAAATCAGCTTGGCATTAGACCCAGCCTTATTTCCTCCACTTGATGTAATTCTGTTCTATACTGAGGTAATTAAAATCTTCCACTATTTCTATTGTGCCCTTTTCTTATATGTCCCCCTCCCCTTTGTGTGTGTATGACACCAACTTGCACAACACAATATTTAGCAGTTCATTTCTTTCCCCCAAACCTAAAACATTGCTCGTACCACACATTTTACTAATTTACCATACCAAATATTTGTTGTGCCTCACACTCTATGTGAGAAACATATTATTCAGGAATCATCAAAATTGTGCCATAAACAAATAACAAACATTTAAAAATTTCTGTCGCTTCTTAGAAATATGAGTACCTCCTGTAAGCTATCCATCATAAGGTGTTTTTTTCTAAGCCTCATAATTAATGTCCTAACATTAACAAGATTTTGTTAAACAATAATTGGCCACTTAATGTAAGGAATTACATGTGGTGGAGGGATGATGCTGGGATATATGCGCACACTGCATATGTGTGATGATGACCTCGTAAAATGGCCGCATATTTTAAAAAGGAATCGGAGCTTTGCATAGAGAGGAAATTTTGAAAATCTAGGCGCAATCTTTAGATTGTTTGCAGCCACCGCTTCTAGGCAACAGGCAAGAGATGTTTACAATCTGGGCTCTCCCCTGCCCCCACCTCTGGAAGCTTTTCATCTGCTGCTGCTGCTGTTGATAGAACTACCAGACTCAGGACCTGCGAGGGACAGCCCCTCCTCCACCGCACTTCAGTCTCCTGGAGCCCAGCTGTTAGAGCCTATCTAGCTAATCACCCCCTTTGCCACCAGGCTCTTTTGTGGAAGTTAATGCCATGTTCAGAAAGGACAATGATGCAGGGACAGGAAAGGATTTGATTTTTCATTTTACCTGCACAGAAAGCAGCATGAAGAAAAGAGGAACTCCTTGTCCATGGTGCTTGACTTAGCTGACAATCACCTTCTGCTGCTGCTGCTGCTGCTGCTGCTGCTGCTGCTGCTGATGATGATGATGATGATGATGATGATGATGAAAATGATGATGATGATGATGGTGGTGGTGGTGGTGGTGGTGGTGGTGGTGGTGGTGGTGATGGGGTAGCCCAGTGAAGACGACCATGGTTTTCCAGCTGAGAGAAGAAAAGAAACTCTTGACCTTGGCTTCCCAAAACCAGTTTTTGTTTCGTTTACTTATTTATTTATTTATTTATTTATTCTTAAAGAGAAGCTCACATTTTCCAGAATGACAAGTAAACAGAAGAGAACACTATTTTAATTTACTTCCTGAAAGCATGCAGCCTTCATCTGCTTAAGAACTGGAGGGGTGGGAATTTAAGGAAATGATACATGGATATCAATTTGTAAAGGCAGCTTATTTCTGACCTTGAGAAGCAGGTTTTAATTCTTCTTTTATAGTGTGAAGCCATAAGAAGATACTTGAAAGAGGCAGAAAAGATTTGTATGAGGAAACCGGGGAGAGAACAAAATGAAAACTGAGGCTTTCAGGTCAAGGTTGCAGTTGCCTGGAAACCCCTTGCACCCTGCTTTGATCCCACTCTGAGCTGATGCAGGCTCAACTTGACCATGGGGTACAGCAGCTGAATTTTGAATATGACAGCTCATCAAAGCTGAGAGAGAATCTTCCCAGGGATGTTGTAGAGGAGCCTCAGTTTCCCTATTTTGGATCTGGAGGAGCTCATCTTTTAGAACCCTTTCTTGATTACTTTTTGTAACTCAACAGTGGCACCAGTCAAATGCAGAGATATTATTGTTGAAGTTGTATTAACAACAGAGGAATAAAAAAAATTATATTGAGAAAAACGTATGTATTTTCAGTATTGCTGTAGACAAGCATGTACATAAGACTTAAATTGATTGTTGTTTTATATCAAACAACTTTTATAATACTCATTTTTATTGTTATAATATTTTATAAATTTTAAGGAATATGACAGAAAAAGATATTGTAGGTATTGAAGGGGGGTCTCTGGGAGGAGTTGGGGTACAAAAGTGAAACAAGAATGTGATTTAATTATGTTTACTTAAAATATGTTTTTAAATGTTAAAAATTTCAGATAAATTGAAATCATGTAACTTTTCTCATCATATTTCAATAAAAGTTAAAAAAAAAAGAAACTGGAATCTGGAGTCTGATGTCTGTGCTGTAATGGCACTTCATTGCATGGCTTTAATGGATTAATATAGTATTATGTATGAATCACTTATAATCTAGCCTATGGAAGTTCACAGCCAATCATTGGACTGAGCTTGGGGATTCCTAATGGAGGAGTTGGAGAAGGGACTGAAGGAGCTGAAGGGTTTTGCAGCTCCATGGAGGGAGCAACAGTAACAACTGACCAGACCCCCTGGAGCTCCCAGGGACTGGACCACCAACCAAAGAAAACACACAAAGTGACCCATGGCACTGGCCACATATGTGGCAGAGGGTGGCCTTGTTGGACATCGGTGGGAGGAGGGGCCCTCGGGCCTAAGGGTATTGATTCCTCAGTGTAGGGGAATGCCAGGGCAGGAGGACAAGAGTGGGTGGGTGGGGAGCACACTCATAGAGGCAGGGGAGAGGGAGGAGATAGGGGGTTTCTGAAGGGGAAAACATTCAAAATGTAAATAAAGAAAATATCAAAAAACAAAAAACAAAACAAAAAACCAAAACCAAAAAAACTTAGCCTATAATGTACTTGAGAAATGTTAGCTGTTATAACTAACAAGTTGTTTTGGATGGATTCAAGGAAAGAATTAGCAACTAATCTCTTTGACCTGCTCTTTGCTGTTATCATAGTTATCAATCAATTCAAACTTAGGTAGAATTTAATATTATTGGACCAGACATTCTTTGTTTTATCAAAATGAGAAGAAAATTCAATCTAAAAAATCATATTTGAAAAACGACCTTAAACGTAGGCATTGGTGCCTGTAAGATGGCTCAGCTTCCCATCAAGCCTGACTGCTTGAGTTCTATACCTATGGAGCTCACATGGTAGAAGAAGAAAACCAGTTCCCGGAAGTTGTCATCTGGCCTCTGCATGCTCATAATGATGTTCTAGAATGGGCTGTTATGTTCTGGTGTTGATGCATCAACTTTCAAGCATGCTGCTTCAAGAACCAGTGGAACTATCTCGGGAGAGTATCGCCTCCATTGGTAGAGCAAGTTGATTATAATTCTTCTTGAAGATACCTTGTTTCTGTGTTGTCCTTGCCATGAGGGTTAAGGCACATTTTACATCCCCCCTCCCAATTCAAGGTTTTAATTGTTGGTGAATCCACAACAAAGAAATAGAACTGAAGAAAGAGAATGTCATAATCAAAATAATACCTATGGTTAAAAAAAAAATCTTTGAAAAAATTAGGTAAGACTCTCAGACCCCATCCCACTTGAATCTGAGCATCCTGGCCCACACCTCTTATATCAGAGAACAGATGTTTCATTTGAGGAGAAAGAGTCCCAGAGGCATTAAACACAGCAGATCTTCTCCTAACAGGATCCATCTGATTTTTTTTTTTTAAAGAATCAGTAAATAAGTCCATTCAGAAAAGAATCAAGCAATATTCTGGTCTTCAAAGTTCAATATGATTAAACAGCCAAATAAACACACAGTAAAAGGACTTTGAAGAATGACTTAAGAACTCAGAAAGATGACCTTTCCCAGCAGAGACTGAAGGAAAGGCCATACAGAGACTGCCCCACCTGGGGATCCATCCCATATACAGCCACCAAACCCTGACATTATCCTGGATGCTTATATGTGCTTGCTGATGGAAGCCTGATATAGCTGTCTCCTGAGAGGTTCTGCCAGAGCCTGACAAATACAATGTTGGATCCTCGTAACCAACCATTGGACTGAGTGCAGGGATCTCTGATGAAGGAGTAGAAGAAGGGACTGAAGAAGCTGAGGGGGATTGCAGCCCCATGGAGGGAGCCACAGTGTCAACAGGCCAAGACCCCCTGGACCACCAACCAAAGAATACACATGGAGGGATCCATGGCACTGACAGCATATGTGGCAGAGGATGGCCTTGTTGGTCATCAGTGGGTGGAGGGGCCCTTGGGCCTGAGGATGTTAGATGCCACAATGTAGGGGAATGCCAGACCAGAAAGATCGGAGTGGGTGGGTGGGTGGGGGAGCACCCTCGTAGAGGCAGAGGGAGGAGGGATGGAATAGAGGGATTCTCAAGGGAAGACCAGGAAAGGTGGAAACATTTGAAATGTAAATAAAGAAAATATCCAGTAATTTAAAAAAAACTCAGAAAGAAAGGTAAATTCTTAAAGAAAAGTAAATTTTTAAAAAGTTATGTTAAAACTTTATATAAATGGTAAAGCTGCTCCAAGTTTTAAGTAAGAATTAAGGCTGAAAAAAATAAACACATTAATGATGTAGGAATTAATGTCAGAGACAAAGCATTTCTCTAAGAGATTAAATAATCAAACACAGGAAGTCTCTCCAAACTAAGGAAAAATACAGTAGACAGAATGATAATCAAATTGGGATAACTCTGTGAAAAGTCAATAGTTTAAAATATAGATTTTAGAGAGAGAATAGAAAAAAGCAAAAGACAGAAAATAAACAAGTTACTTATAAACACTTCCTATAATTTAGAGAGAGGATTGGAGGCTGAATAGGACCATCAAGGACAGCTTAATCCATCGCTGGTCCCTAAAAAACCATCTCAAAGCTTTGGAGGAATAGAAAATAAGACTAGAGACCAACACACAAAATTTCCTGAAGTTGACTGAGAACTAAGAGAGTAGTAGGTACTGAAGCCTCTAATCCCTGCACTTGAGATGAGGTAGGAAGATAATTGGGGGTTTTCAAGCCTGCCTGGGTTACAAGTGTTATATGGTCCAAACTAAAACAAATCAAAAACACAGGATAAACAACGTTCTGAGGTGATATACAGAATTTTGAGATGATACACAGAATTCTGATGAACCAGTTACAGGCTAATCAACTGCATTATATTGTATGCTTAGGCAATACAATATAAGATAGTCTTAGGCATACAAGATCTTCAGAAATTCCCAATGTACTTATTCTTTTTCAGGACATTACTAAACATTGTCTTGACCTAAAAATGAGGGCAAACTAATGGGGAGAGAAATCTGGAGTCCAGAAAAGGGGGAATTGTTAATACAGGAGCAGTAAGAAGAAAATAATGATAAAATAAACACCACTATACAACTGAACAAAACTCAAGAAACAGCTATTTTTAGATAGATGAAAAAAAAATCCCAAAAACTATAGTTAAAATCATTGAAAAAAGTTGCTTCCATTATGGAATTGGGAAATTGGTTTAGTTTGTGATTACTCAGAACCATCCAAGGTTATTTTGTCTTTGTCTTTATAAGTTTATATTTATAAACTTGATGGGGAATGAATAGTGAAAAAAAATTGTAACTTGAAGTAGTGTAGGACTTGTTAATCCTTCATATAGATATAGGAAGGATCTCAGACAGCATCATGACAAGGAAGGATACACAGCAACATTCGTCAAGGGTGTGATATGAGTACCTCACTCAATGTTTGCATGGGGATTGGCAGGGGAAAATAAAGGGGCAAACAATGACATAAGACAGCCTTGGGGGCCTTGATAGCCACACACTCTCTGTAGGATTAATTCACAAAACCTGACTGCAGCAGTTAGCAGCACAAAACACTGAAAGAATTATCAGTACCTGATTGTGAAGCAAAATGTTTGAGATACTGAGAAAATAAGTCTCTGAATTGTTCCCATAATTTTGAATGTATACTTTGTGACAATATAAAAAGAGATAAACTATCCTTTCACTGTTGGTGGCCATCTCGTAACTCACAAGGCACTTATGTCTACAGCCAACATAAGGATTTGAAAGTGAATTTATAAAGACTACATGTAGAAATGGACATGCCAGTTACAAAGAAAAGGAAATATTAAATATTAAATTCCAACTATTCTCATGTAACAGCTCTCAGTGTTCCTAAGGATAATAATATTATTAATGTACTCAGGAATGATGTTTATCTCTTTCTTATAACTAAGCAGTTTCTTTCTCCCTGTAAATATATATGTTTGTAAAAATATATTATTTGTAATATATTTGTATTAATATACATTCATATTTATTTTTATACATAACTATCCCAATTTAATTTAATTTGTATTGTTTCTATGAGATGGATGCAGCTTATCAATGGCTGCACCATTGAGAAAAATGATTCTCCTCCTTCATTGTTATTTTTTAGTTAATTCATAGTGTGTGATTTCCTTCTGAATTAGCACTCAGAGGTTCACATTTTAAAGGCTTGTTTGGCTTCTTTCCCAGCTGATGGTGGTCTTTGGAGAGGTTGCAGAAACTTTGCAGAATAGGGCCAGTCTGGCAGAAGTAGGTCTGGAGGGGCATTCCCTTTGAAGGCTACCTGGCTCCTGGCCCTGCTTCCTCATCCAGTATGATGCGAACAGCTTTCACCAATGTGAACCCAAGGGCTCTATTGTGCTTCCCTTCACTGTAATCAAGGACAATTTTCTGAAACCTCAAGCTGAAGTAAATCCTCCCTCAAGTTACTTCTGTGAAGGATTTTAGTTACAGAGGGGATGACAGAAACAAACACAACCATACATGTTTGTGGAATGGAAATATAAGTGCCACATCTCAAATTTTTCTATATTTGAACCTTCAAATTTTCTTCTAATATCAATTTTGAAATGTTTCCTTTGACTGTATACCCACTAGTGGGATGCGTAGATTATAAGGCTTTTCTTATAGCTTTGTAAGGAGATTCCATATTTATTATATTCCATACTGTTTTCCCTTAGGTTCTAAATTATATTCCCACCAACATTATATGAGAGTTCCTATTTTCCCATCTTTGCCAGCGTGTGTTTGCTCTTTTTTAATGATATCCATTCTAATAGGGGTAATATGGTATCTTGAGGAAGTTTTAATTTGCATTTCTTGGATGATAAACTTTTTTCCATATTCTTGTTAGCAATTTATACAATATATTGGGGCAAAGTCTATGCAAGTCATTCAGCTATGTTTTGCTTTCTATCACTCTCTACTTTCTTTAGTAATGCTAAGTATGTTTCCATGGCAGACATTACAAGATTTCCTATGTTGTTTGTTTTGCTCCGAACTCTTCTTGCTATTTTTAAGTTCTTTTGTAGTTTCATAGAATTTGTTTGGAGTGTGTTTTCTATACAAATAATTTTAATGATATTTTGGTAGGAATAGTTAATATGTTAATATTACTATTTTTCAGTCCAAAAGTGTAACGTAAGATTTCTATTCATTTTCGGTGTGGCATCTTCTATTTACCTCAACGGTGTTTTGGTGTTTTGTTAATTTCTTTGCAGAGATGATTAACTTCCTTGTCTAAATTTTTCCTTATGTACTTTTTACAGCTGTTTTTGAGATTGCTTCTTTGATTTCTTAGAAACTTTATTAATAAAGTACAAAATGCTACTTATTTTTGCGTTTTAGCCTATAACTATTAAATTTATCACTGTAAAGATTTTTGCAGGGGGAGATAGATTTTCTATATGTGTCATCATAATTTTGTAAGCAGAAATAATTTGACTTGTTCCTTTTCTATTTGGATGTCCTTTATTTCTTTTTCTTGTTTTATTTCTTGGCCTGAACTCCCAATACTATACTTAATGTGAATTATGAAGATGGAATCTTTGCTTTGTTCCTCATCTTAGACCAGTGGTTTTCAACTGTCCTAATGCTGTAACCCTTTCATACCGCTCCTCATTTTGTGCTGACCCTCAATCATAAATTATTTTCATTGTTATTTAATAACTGTAATTTTACTACTGTTGTGAATTATAATATAAATATCTTTATTTTCAGATGATTTCAGGCAACTTCTGTGGTCATTCAACCCCCAAAGGGATCTTGACCCATTCACTATCTTAGAGCAACAATTTCAGCTTTCTTTCTGTTTATGATAGAAGCTATAAAGTTGTCATACATATCCCTTATGTTGGGGTAAATTCCTTCCAGACATGATTTTTTTTTTTTTTTTTTTTTTTTTTTTTTTTTTTTGGTTTTTCGAGACAGGGTTTCTCTGTGTAGCCCTGGCTGTCCTGGAACTCACTCTGTAGACCAGGCTGGCCTCGAACTCAGAAATCCGCCTGCCTCTGCCTCCCAAGTGCTGGGATTAAAGGCATGCGCCACCACCGCCCGGCCCAGACCTGATTTTTATAGTATTTTTTAACCACGAAAGGATATTTACTGGTCTAGCTCTCCTGACGTTCCTAGGAGACACCATCTCAGAGCAAACTTCATCCCACAGCAACTTCCCCAACCATCTGGTGCTTAAGATCTTTCTACACACTCTTCTGCAATGAAGAGCCTTCTTCAGTGAGCCAAAGGTGAGGGAGTTGTAGAGGTAATTGCTGGGACTGAGCTCATGACTGCATTTTGATTGGTTCTTGATTTCTGTAAGTGTCTCCATCTGTTGCAAAGAGAAGTTTTCTTGACGAGGGAAGAGGAATACACTCACCTGTGGGTCTAAGGATAGATATTTACTATGTAGTTATAAATAGCCCATCTTGATCTGCATCTATTGAAATGATCAAAGTTGTTAATTTTTATTCTGCTGATACACTGTTTCATACTGATATGCATGTGTTGAAGTGTCCTTGCATCTCTAAGACACACTGGACCTTGGTTTATAATCCTTTTTTGTTGTTACCATCCTCACTTCCCTGGATTTTGTTGAGAATTTTTGCATCTCGTTTACCAGGGATGATGACTTTTGATTGTCTCCCTCTTATTTCGTTTCCTTCTCTGGTTTAAGTGTGAGTGAATGCTGGCCTCAGAGCATGAAATACTTATAATACTTTATAGTTATTCATCCAGAATTTATATGGGCTTTTAAAAGTTTGTAAAATTTGTCAATGGAGCCATTTATTTCTTGGCTATTGTTTTTGAAGAAATGTTTTATTGGTAATTCTCTCTCATGTAGTATTATTGGCCCATTCACATCTTGATATCCTCATGGTTTAATTTTGGTAGCTTGTGTGTATTCAGAAATGTATACATCTCTTCTATGTTACCCAAGTTCATTGTGTATAATTGTCTCTAATGGCCCCTAATTATCTTTGGGAGTTCTCGAGTTTCTTAGTTTGGTTCTCTCTTCTTATCTTAGTTAATTCAATTTGGAGTTTCTCAAGTTTCCTTATCCTTGTTCATAAAGAAGCCATATCCCATTGTTTCACTGGTAACATACACACAAACATACTAATTTCTTCACTAGTTCTTCTGTAGTCTATGTTATATATTTCCTTCTACTAATTTTGGATTTTACTTCTTGCTTTCCTAGGTTCTTGAATTGTACTTTTTATTTTTATGAGACACTTCAGATTATTTTTAAATGTAAGTGTTCCTTGCCATACATTTTACTATTCATATTGATATTGTTGTATGTCTCGGTTTATCCTTCTGTGATTTCTTTTCCAATGGCTTCAGAGTTTTTTAATTCTCATTTAGATTTCTTCATTGACCTACCAGTCATTTAAAATGATTAATGTTTGATTTCTAAGTGTGAGTATAATTTTAAGATTTCCCTTTCTCATTCCTAATTTTACTATATTGTATTCAAAGAAGATAAGAAGATACATGCTTGATATCCATTTATTTTGAATTTAGTGAGAGTTGCTTTCAAGATCGACATTTTGCTCCTCCTCAAATAGTATTCCATGTGATGACAAGAAGGTTTATTCTTTAGATCCTGAATGAAATGTTCTGTAAGTACATGTTAAATCTATTTGTTCTATACCAAGACTTTAATGTTATTACTTCTTTATTGGTTTTTGTCTGGAATATCTGTTCATTGATGAGTATGGAATATAGAAATTTCTACGTGTTTTTGTAGAAGGATCTATCATCTTAGAGCTAATTATACTTTCTTTTATAATTAGGGACTCTAGTATTCAATGCAAAACTATATAATTATTAGTTTCTGTTGCTAATTCTATCCCTCTCATTTCATAGTAATCTTTCATATCCTCTTGTATATTTTGCTTTAAAATTTATTACTGCTCTATAAACAGTTGTTTTCATTTGTGTGCCATGGCTCTTTCCATCTGGTCAGATATTCCTCATAGGCATTATCTTGTTGTAGTTAGGTTTTTATTCTACTCAGCCTATGTCTCTTCCACTTATACTCAAGACCATTATTGATAAACAGACGAGCTTCTGTCAGTTAGTTAATGTTTTATTGTCTGTCTGCATATTATATATTTTCCTGTACTTTTCTTTTGTTGCTCATCTTTGTTTTCAGTTTTCTATACTCTGTGTTCCTCCAGTTCCTAGGGACCATGGCAAAAGAGGAGGTGGAAAGATTGTTAAGAGACAGGAGGTTAGCAAACAACTTTCCTTGTTTTCTGAATTCTTGATAGAGTAATTCCTTATGTGATCTGCAGGGCCATTCATACAGCAGTGAATTGCCTGGTTTTTGTTTGTCTTGCAAGATATTTCACCTTAATTTTTGGAGAATAGTCCAATACAATATTTTAGTTGTCTTTTTGTTTTATGGCTTTGAATATATTATCTCATTCTTCTTTGAACTGTGGGCTTTTTGTTTTTGTTTTGAGAAGTCTGATAATGGGCCAGTGAGGAGTCTTCATACTTGTTCCTCATTGATTTTCAAATTCTTTTTCTCTGATGGTCTTGACAGTTTATCAGGTATATAATTCAGACAGAAACAAAGACTCAGATCACTACTCTACATTTGGGCTCCAAAAAGCAGCTAAACAGCCTAAAAGAAGGACCTCAGTAAGCTAACCTTCTAAAATAGGATGTTTAACTTCTCCTTGAGGGCACAATGGAATGGGCATGGAACCCGGTTGCTCCCTAAAGAGTAGAGCAACTGTGGCACTCCAGCTATTCTCTGGAGTTGAAAATGAGTGAGCAATGTCACTCATCCATTTCCACTGAACTCCATGGTCCAAGAGGCTCTGTGCAGGCTTCCTGGCAATAATCAGGGAAATATGCATGTTACATGTGTATGCCCAAAAAAGTTGGGAGCATCTCCTGGCTAGTAAAGCCTGGAGAAATTTGTTCTTCTGCTCTGCAGTACCCAAGAACTTGGGATTTCATGATGACTCTTTGCAATACAATCTTAAGTGAGAAAGGCAGGATATAGGATGGCTTCCTTTCAATGCATCGGTGTAATAACCAAGCAACCTTTGGATAGCATAGGAATTGTAAAGTTTGTCAGTTCTTGAATGGTAAGTGCCTCAGGTATCTTAGATATGACTAGGCTTTCCAAGTGTGTTCTGTTTAATCTTTCCCCATTGAGTGAAGTCTCACCCACTCCATGACTGATCTTAAATTCTTTCATCCAAACAAGTATCTGGTATACACACACACACACACACACACACACACACGCACAAATAGGTTCTAAACAAATGGTCAGATACTAAGTAAAAAATAATAAGGCAATATGAGATATCTACTATGATGATTAAAACAATCCAGGGGATTATTATTTTATAATACTTAGAAGCCATGTAGATTCTATAATACTCATCTTGGTTTCCTGAACTATCAACACCATAAGATATCTTTTTAGTGTAAAAATCTACCTGTTAGTTTTAAGATAATTTTTGTCTTGTTATCTATCAGTTTTGGACATGGGCACTTACAAACTCTATCATGGGTTACCCTCAAGTCAATAAGGAGTACAGAGGAGACACTTCTCTTATGGACTGCAACGGCTTAGCATCTACATATGCCCTACTTGATATAACTAACCTGTAGTAAGCTAGTTGTCATCTCATCTTGTTCATTATGATGTTGATGTTTAACAATCTACTGATGCTCATTTTATAAAATTCAGACACATTTTATTTTGAATTCTGATATAAAATTATACCTCGAATAATCAAGATTTTTGTTAGATATTTTATTTATTTACATTTTAAATGTTATCCCCTTTCCTGGTTTCCCCTCCAGAAACCCTCTTCCCATCCCTCCTCCCCTGCTTCTATGAGGGTGGCTCCCCCACCCACCTACCCACTTCTGCCTCCCCATCCTGGCATTGCCCTACATTGGTGCATTGAGTCTCCAAGGACCAAGGACCCCTTCTTCCACTGATGCCCGACAAGGCAATCATGTGCTACATATGCAGTTAGAACCATGGGTCGATCCATGTGTAATCTTTGGTTGGTGGTTTAGTCCCTGGGAGCTCTGGGGGGAGCATCTGGTTGGTTGATATTGTTGTTCTTCCTATGGGGTTACAAACCTCTTCAGCTCAATATAAGAATAATCGAGTTTTAAAGGTAACTAATGTTTTCAGTTGTAATACCATGTATTGATTTTTTTTTACCTTTAGAAACAAATTTCATTTTAATCATATATGTATGAAATTTAGCAATATCATCTTAGAAATGTTAGTAAGTTTAGAAAGCATTAGCTATATTCATCCACTTGGGATTGTATGTTTAAGTTACTCATTATTAATAATTCAGTCATATCCCTTAGAGACCCATCCCAGCCAGCACTGGAAGAGCTCAAATGTGTGTTATCATAGAGGGCTGTGACTGAATGAAATTTGTGGTAATTGTGTCTGAACATGAGGCTGGAGACACACCATTGAAATGGTCCCCTCTAACCTTTCAAAAAAAGAGGTTGAAGTCTCCTAAGGTTGTTTCGTGAAATGTAAATTCATAGAAATCTCAGCATAAAATTCCATTTTCCCTTAATAGTACTTAACACTTTCCATTCTTACAGAAAGGGTAAAGTAAAGTAAAACAAAATTGGTTACTTTAGGAAAGATGGAAATGTTTATGGACAATGCTCTGTTATCTTGAGGTTAGAAAATGATCACTCTCTTTGGAATAAGCAGAATTCCTTATTCCTCTTTGAAATAAAAAAGAAGCCAAAATATTCATGTTGGATAAGCCATGGGCACACACATATATACAAACTGTGCACACACATATATGGCTATAAGTATGTAATTACATTCTTCTAAATCATTAATTAATTCTTCTCTTTGGCATTTTTTGGTTAAGTTAATTCCAGAATAAACAATAACAATACATAATATTTCTCTCTGTACCTATGTACAGTATATCTGTAGGAAAATAAAACTTGGACTTCAGTAAGCTAGATATTGTGGATAGTAACACAGCAGCAAGAAGGCTAAACAACTGAGTCAAGGGAGATGATCTAGTGTGACTTATGGAGATCACTATTCCAACCAGACCCCAAGGACAAAAGAAAACCTTCATATTTCAGGACTCTGCCAGGTCCTTATTCTAATGAATGAGATAAGATCCAGATTGTTGAACTACAAAAAATTGCATTTTCTGCAATATACGTGCTCCAAATTCTTGGGCATACATTGAAGTCAATAAAAGATTATTTTCAGTTACGTATAGAAAGTGAAATATTCCCAAGGCAAACCTATCAGTTTAGCTTAGATATGAGATAAAAACTTGGAGGAACTCAGTGTTCCTTGAGACTTGGGCTTCAAAATACAAAGTCATCTCTGAACCTGGCTCTTTTTTGTTGTTGTTGTTGCCATAATATAGTTATCAATAACTAATGGTTTTAGAGCTGAGGGAATATCTCAGTGGATAAAAGGCTTGCCTCTTAAACAAGTACATTTGAGTTCCTATTCCCCAGAACCTACACAAAAACCCAAGAGTGGTAGCATCTGCTTGTAATCCAACTGCTGGGTAGTAGATGGAGATAGGAAGATCTCCGAAGCTTACTGGCCAGCTCACATTGCTTAATTAATCTCCTTCAAGTTCAGCGAAAAAAAAAAAAAACTGTCTCCAAATATAAAAATGGAGGAAGAAGGGTAAAGAGATGTTTCAAAGGTAAAAAGTACTAACTATTCTTCCTTAGGTCTTAAGGTGGTTCCCAGTACCTACGGGGGCAGTTCATGAGCATCTATAGCACCAGTTCTAGGAGAACTGACATCCTCTTCTGGCTTCTAAGAGTAGTCATATTCATGGCATATACTCAAACAGACAGATACACAGATATTTGTATGTGTGTGTATATGTACATAACTATCAATTTCAGTATTATGATTACCACATTAAATTGTCTCCTCTTTTCCATTCTTATAACTGCAACTCAGCTTTTTAGTCAAGTATCTTATATTGTATAATAAGATCCTAAGTTAGTGGCAGGAAAGATGGCTCAGCAGTGAGGACCACTGGCTGCTCTTCCAAAGGACCCATGCTTAATTCTCAGCACTTACATGGATGGCAACTCACAACTGTCTATAAATCCAGGTCCAGGGAACCTGGCACCCTTAAATAGACCTACATGTAGTCAAAACACAAATAGTAATTAATTAGCTGATTAATTAATTTTAAAAAGCTTCTAAATCAAGCCTCTACTTAGAAACAACTAAATCTGTTATTACTAAAACCCAACTCTAACTGGTCATGACCTTGCTTTAAATCTTTAAAGGTGTTAAAATTAAAATCCAAATATTTTATTAGGCATTCAGTATGATATAACTTAAATTTAAAATTTTATGAAGCTAAGAAGGAAATATTATAAACAATAAAATGTAGGTCTATGTAAATGTTTATAAATTATATTTATGCAGTAGCTTCATTTCACCCTTTAAGCCACCTTGTGGAAAGGTGATACTTAATATTAATAATATTATTCTATTTAGGGATGTCAACAAGTACTTTTCATACTCTTGGAGTAAAGGGAGGAGCAGAAAGGGAAGAGGGCATAGGAAAGCAAAGACTTTACAAAGTGACCTGAAGTCTAGGGAAGAACTTTTCTGTGTACACAAGAGTCCCACTTTGCAATGTTTTACAACAGTTTGGTTCTTTGAGAGACAAGTTGCCTTTATTACCTAGAATTAGTACTTTACTTCAAAGAAATGGAATGGAATGTTTCAATGCTCATGGCATGGTGATTGCACATAGAAGAGATTTTTGAGACATGTCTATGTCATGATATGCATTTCAATAGTCCTTTTCACAAGAAACATAAAGAAACTTGTTATTTCTCATAGGTGGTAGGCATTATCTTTATCCAAGTTGTTAGTTTATTGTCCACAAACCTCCTCCCTATGTGTGATTTTGTTTTATGTAATTTCTTGTAATTATAAAACAGAAAAGGAAAGGGGTATGGAAAGGATTTAGCAAGTTCAAGAACTTTCTTCTACTCTTGAAAATCTTCTTCCTCATCACCCAAGATTTTAGTTCTGTGGAAAAATGAAATAAAACACACACACAAAAGAACTCATCCCCTCAAAAATGCCCTCTGTTCATTTGGAATGAACCCTATAGTTTTCCTTCCAATGTTCACTCTGTCAAGCCTCCTTACCTGTTTCACGATGCTAACTGAAAGATTGTGGTCACCTTTGCAGCCTCAGAGTATAGTCTTACTATGGTTACCTAGAGAAGAAATTCCAGAATTCTCATAAATACAGTCAAGAAGAAGAAGCAGGAGGATATAATAGTTAAAGAAATCATTGGTATGGTAGTTTGACTGAAAATGGCTCCTATAAGCTCATATATTTAAACATTTGGTTGGTAGACCTGTTTGGGAATGATTAGTAAGTGTACCTTTGTTGGAGAATGTGTGTCACTGAATATGGACTTAGGATGCAAAAGCCTACACCATTTCCAGTTAGCTCTCTCTGTCTTTTGCTTGCGATCATGATATAAGCTCTTAGCTCTTGTTCCAGCACCTTGCCTTCCTGCCTCCTTCCATGATCCCATAATAATGGCCATAGACTCTAACCCACAGGAGCTATGAGCTCCAAATAGACACTTTTGTGTTGCATTGGTCATGCCTTATCGCAATAATAGAAAAGTATCTAAGAACTTGGGTATGTAGTGAGTTGAGGTCAGCCTGTGCTACATGGGTCTCTTTTAAAATCAAAGAAATTTTCACAAAACTCATAAATGGAAACAACTGACAAAACATATAAAGGATGAAAACAGAAGTTCGACAAAAGGCCTGGAGATGAGGTCTTTTGTTATGTTTTGTTTTCCTTACATTGCATTTGCTTTTGTCTGTTATGCTTTCCTCTGCTGTTATGGCTACCCTGCCATTGTCCATGGTCCAAATAAAACTAACGACCACAGTTAATTGGTGATGGGAATTGCTGGCAGAGTACGTCCTACAAGCCTCTCCAGGAATTACTGACTTGTTGAAGATGATCCATCTTTACATCACAGGTGGATTCACAGAACCAAAACTGAGTCTCACAAAGAGTTTTGGGGTGGAATTATTATAAATATAATGGGAAGGTAAATGTGGGAGCTGCATGGAGTGATGTATTCAGGAAACAGCCCTGTAGTTTCTTCCATCCTTTTGACTTATCCATGTTCCACTAATCCTTCAAGGAAGAGACTTTATCTTTAATTCCTTCCTGGGGGTTTTCCAACCAGCCTAGGTCACATCACAATTCACTGGCAAGAACAGGAGGTATAATGTCACACAGACCTTACAAATGCCACAAATCTCACACCACTTAGGTGCTGCTTACATTTCAGTGTGAATGAGAATCCATCCAGAAAGCTGACTGATATAAAAATGTCCCAGAGTTCTGACTCACTAGAATTGGGTTGGCCTCTGGGTTTGCATTTATGAACACAATTTTATTCTGATGTTAATGCTGACGATGTTGCCTGACAGAGTATACAGCTTGAGCCCAGCCCTGCAGCTACCTGGGTTGGCATAGTGTGCAGTTTCATAAGATGAGGATGCTAACAGAATCCATCTCAGCAAATTGTCAAACAATTTATAGTACTCGAAGTATATTGTAATTCATACCCTTTTCCAGTTCTCAACAAGAGTAAGTCAATGTTTAAGAAATGGTACAGCCTTAAAAATAAATATGTGCTAGTATTTATTTATAAGTAGAAGTAGTATGCTGTGGTTAATTTCTCCGGTTAATTTCTGAGCCACCTCAGCAAAGTGGGACATACCACAGAGAGTCAGCGATGCCTCGACGTTCAGGACTGAGATCTCATGTCTGTATTCATAAGGTATATTTGGCTCCTGTCTAATACTGCAGACTGAGTTCAGGACTTCACAGGGGCTGGGTAAGCTCCCTATCAAAAGCTACAGTCCTAGGTCTTTTTTATTTTGGTGTAGGGTCTCTCACTATGTCAATGTCCTATAATCTACATTTCTCCCCTAACTTAGCTCCTGAATAGTTGGGGTTATAGGCGTGTCCCACCAAACTATGAGTACCACCTCAGTTCTAATCACAGCCCTGTCACTTACAATTTAGGTGATGTCACTTTTGTTATCAGGCCTCTTCTTTCCTCAGATTCCTTCTCTCAAATCAAGGGGTGAGTTTACTTTTTCTCAAAGGATGCCTTAGTTGGTATTCTATTGTTGTCATAAAAACCATGACCAGGACAACTTTTATAAAGGAAACCATTTAATTGGGGTAGGCTTACATTTTCCGAGGTTTAGTCCATTGTCAGTATAGCAGGGAGAATGGTGGCAGGCAGGCAGTGATGGTGTTAGAGAAGTAACTTAGAGTTCTACATCTGAATCCATAGCCAGCTAGAAAAGCAAGAGCCACTGGACGTGGCTTGGGCTTCTAAAATCCCCAAGCCCCACCCCAGTGACACACTTTCTCCAACCAAGCCACACCTACTCCAACAAAGCCACACCTCCTAATCCTTCTCAAGTAATGCCACTCCCTGATTACTAAGCATTCAAATTCAAATATGTGAGCCAAGGAGGAACATTCTTATCCAACTACCACAAGGCACATTCATTATGTTAAGCAAGGCATTATGTGCAGAACATTTGGAAGTATGCTTTATACCTAGAAACAGGTAGGAATTGGTACTAGTAAATTCCGTGTGTGATTTCTTCTAATAGAAATACTGAATGTTTTAAAAAAAAAAATACCAATAAAATCTGAATGCTGAGAGGTTATGAAATGTTTTGCTAAAGTAGGTTTTTATGTACTAGTATTTTTATAGGTTTCTGTTTTCTGGGGTTTGTTGTTCATGAACAGCTTGTAAGTCAGTTATTGTTATACATATTAAAAGAATTATAAATGTGTTGTCTCCTTCAAGTATCTGTTAACTGCCAGAGGTCAAAGATAATTCTTATCAACCTTCCCTTACTGTGGTACTCAGTCATTCATTGAAATGTTCAGCTTTCCTGTACACATGTGTTAGACAAATAGGTAAACGTGGCCTTGTCACATGACCAAAAAGGAAAACTAGTAGAGCAACTACTATATAACTGTATATGGTGGAAAGTCAATATATGCTTACCATCCTAGCATACTTTTCAGTGCTTTATAACTCTGTTCTGTTCTTGCTAACATATAACATATTTGATCATAAGCATTTTATATATTCCGTATGCTGGGAAGATGTATGGGTGCCCAGAAAGTCAGCTATTGATTTTATTGATATCTCCTCACATCTATGTGACCTTAAGGACATTCATCAGAATCTAAGCCTCAGCTTTCAGAATTGAAATCATATGACCCATGATCATGTATGTCACTATGAATTGTTGTAGTATAGATGGCATTTTGTAATGTTTACAGTCTAATTAAAGTAGATATTAAATTAAACTAAGTAGCTACTTTTTATGTCTGGGGGTTACTGTTTGAGTAACACCATGGCTGCATTTGAAAATATTTTTAAAAATATGATATGTATACATCCAGGAGCTCGGTAATAGTTAAATTTCAATTTTAGCTCATTGATGACTCCAGATCTATTTATTCAATAGCTCCAGACTACTTAGTGTTAAGTTTCCTAGACTTTTCCTGGAAAATATGACAAAGGCTGGTTATTTACTAGTTTAGTACTTGGTATAATTGCACAGTCAGCTGAGGACCAGACACTGAGTAGATAAGCTGTAATGGAAATTTTATATTCAGACCGGAAAAGTGTCTAGGGATCCTAAGGCATGGTGCTGGAAACATCAAAAGATGTGGTTATTCCTGAAAAACCAGTCAACCAGAGAAAGAGAAGAGGCTCAGATTTTCCACTCATCTCTTGCCTTGCATCTCCTGCTAGGGTCTGCCATTAGATATATTCCTTTTTTTTTATTAGTTATTTTCTTTATTTACATGTTATATGATTTCTCCTTTCCCCTCTAAAAAAACAAACAAACAAACAAACAAAAACAACAAGAACAAACCCCTGTTGCCTCCCCCCTCCCCATGCCTGCCACCCTACTCTCTCCCACTTCTTGGCCCTGGCATTCCCCTACACTGGGGAACAGATTCTTCACGGGGCCAAGGGCCTCTCCTCCCATTGATGGTCAACTTTGCAATCCTCTACTATACACATGCTGCCAAAACAATCAGTCCCACCATGTATAGTCCTTGGTTGGTGGTTGAGTCCCTGGGAGCTCTGAGGGTACTAGTTAGTTCATATTGTTGTTCGTCCTAAGGGGTTGCAAACCCTTCAGCTCCTTTGGTCCTTTCTCTAACTCCTTCATTGGGGACCCTGAGATATATTCTAATGTGAACAGCTGACTCAGGAATGCCCCTGAATGAGCAGATCTTCCCATGGTGAACAACAGTGCTCCAGGCTGGGGTGGGAGTCAGGGAAGTACAGTATGCAAAAGCAAACATGTGTATATGCTTCCATTATTTATATTTTACATAGCATTGATTAGCATGTTAGTTTGGCCCTGTTACAGGTAAAAGATTTCACCTTTCAATTATATTAAAGAGGAGTCAACAATCTTACATTTTCTTTCAATGCACTAAGATTGATGACAAATACTTAATTTGCCTTTTAAATTAATTTGAAATTTTTACCTGTCATTCCAACAAATCACCTCAGGAGACATGTAAGGGTAAAAATCAGTCATGCGTATGGTTGTCACTCAGTGAACTCTCATTGTGTGTTAGGTTCTACATTATGTGGCAAATTACATCAACAGCATTTCAAAACCAGTATAATGGTCTTCAATTTATTAAGGGAAATCCTATATTGCAGGTAAATTAAGGAAGTTTTCAAGGTCAAACAGCTGACAAGTATGGTGTGAATTCCAGCCCTGAGAAGCTCCAGACATTGTGTGCTCATGTTCAGTCTGCAAAAGCTCAGTGTGGTTCTTATCCATTCTTTCTGTAGTGTTCTGTGTTTTCTGATTGCCTGAATGGATGATTACCACCTGTTTTGTTGTTTAGATGCCATGACAGCACTGCATAACAAAACTCGTTGACTCTATGTACAGTAACAAATTCACTATGATCTTCCCTAGTAAGGTAAACCATACTTCTATGAAAAAAATGTCATGTGGAATAGTGTACAAAGCAAAATTTGTGTCTCAGATCAGGAACTATTGGATAATTTCTTCCAGTATCTATATTGTTTTGTTTTGTTTTGTTTTGTTTTTTCAAGACAGGGTTTCTCTGTGTAGCCCTGACTGTCCTGGAACTTACTCTGTAGACCAGGCTGGCCTCGACCTCAGAAATCCACCTGCCTCTGCCTCCCAAGTGCTGGGATTAAAGTCATGTGCCACCACTGCCCAGCCCAGTATCTATATTCTTATCACATAAATATATATAGATGATAGATAATGATAGATAGTTTGATAGATAGATAGATAGATAGGTAGGTAGATAGATAGATAGATAGATAGATGATAAATAGGTAGTTGACAGGTAGATAATAGATGGATAATAGGTTTATAAAACATAAATAAATGACTGATGGATAGATAGGTACATAATAGACTTGTAGGTATATAGTAGATAATAGATAGATAGATAGATAGATAGATAGATAGATAGATAGACAGACAGATGGAATTTTGAAAGAACATATATTTTTTAGAACACTTGGGCTAAAACGGTTCCATACCGAGATTCTGATGTAGATGAAATGATGATTGTTTTAGTTGTATCATAAATTGCCTATGTGATACATTTCTTTTTCTTCTTTTAAAATGTATTTCTTCAATAACAACCTTATATTAATCCCCTATGGCATATGAGAATATCTATCTGAAATTAGTACTATGACATTTAATTCTCTTTATGCTGATCACATTGGTAGCCATTTATCTTTTGCAAAACTTTGTCCTCTAATTTCCCTAAAAGTTATCAACTTTTGATTTACTCGTTTTCTTTTCTTTTTCCTTCTAAAGTTTTCATCCATGTACAGTGTGTTTTGGTCATGTCCATCTCCCACTTCCCCTCCAACTGTCATGATATTCTGTCTTAAGCATGCTTTTGAAAATCCTCTGCACTTGTTCTCCCTCATTAGTGGCAGTAGCAGCCATAGTTAAGGGCAAAGGCCATTGCTGGGATGTGACTCACCACACTTCTGTGGCATAGGAACGGTTATAGGCTCATCCTTAGAAGACTTCTAGGATCCGTGGTTTATGCATTAAGATTGAAGCCGGATAGCCTCCAAAGTAAAAGTAAAAGTGTTCACCACTCAAGCTGTGGACCCATGACTGTGTAATTTTGTCTCCTGACCACAAGCTTGATGGAAAGAACCAACTCTCAGAAGTTGTCACTGATCTCTACACAGTACACACACACACACACACCAAAAGTTAAAATTAAATAATTAATTTTTTATCAAAAGTTGAATTTTAAATCAAAATAGTGAGAGAACCTAAGCAAATGCATTCCTTCTTAAGTTTGCAGGGTGTATGCTCAATAACTACTTAGAAATGCTTTAGCCCTCTGTCTTCAGGATGACTTACAGAGACAGAAGGGGCATTTGTGTATATGCCTAGTGCTGAGCTTCATGGTATAGATGTTTTCCTCTGGCATCTCCATGAAAACTCAGCAGCCGTTCTTCCTTCTTGCTCAGCTCCCTGTGTATGGGCTTTTTGAATGGCTTCTTTCTCATGACATGTTCTCTACCATTGACAACTAGGTTTTGTTTTTACTTGCCCACCAGAGGATGAGTGTGATCAATTAGCCTAATTCATTTGTAGAGGGAGGACAGGACAGGATACGGGAAAATTACTGCCATGTCAGACTGCCTTATTGGTAATGGGAAGCATTTCTTAGAACATTTTAAGTAAAATGTATTTGTAACAAAAAAGTTACTTTAAAAATCATGTGACTCAAGGACTGTGCTGAGAACATTCTGGTAACAATGAAAAAGACATTTTCATTTAAACAATCATTTAGATGTTATCAGTGATTAGATTAGTTTAATCTGTACATTGCTGTGGAATATCCTGTGTGTGTGTGTGTGTGTGTGTGTGTGTGTGTGTGTGTTTTAACTTAACACAAACCTTGACAAAGCTAGGAAGAAAAACTCCATCTGAGTAAACACCACTTTCATCAGACTGCCTGTAGGCAAGTCCATGTGGCATTTTCATTGTTAGGAACTGATATCAGAGGACCCAGCTCACTGTGGGTTGGGCACCGTCATGGGAGGTGCTATAGGAAAGCAGATTGATCAAGCAAGGGGGATCGAGTCAATAGCCATCACTCCTCTATGGCTTCTGGCTTAGTTCCTGTCTCCATCTTCTGGCCTAGAGTTCCTGCCCTGACTTTTCTTAGTGATGGAGTGTGACCTGAGAGTTGTAAGATGAAATAAATCCTTTCCACTTAGAATTGCTTTCAGTCATGATTTTTTTATCTGTCCCTAACTAGGAAAGAGAGATTGGAAAAAATTTATTAATTGCCTATTTGCTGAAAAAGAAACCAAAATATTATAAGCAACAAAACATACTTTTTGTCCTATACACACACCAGAAAATTTTATACTTCAAGCAACTATTAAAATTAGAGGACAAGTAAATTATGGGAAAACCAACTGAATTCCATGGAGGCATTATAAAAAAAAAATCACAAGCATACTTCAATTGTTTTAGACCTTTGAACCTCTCTCCAGGATGAGTGTCATGTTTCAAAGACAACTTGGAATTATCAATTAATTTTACAGGTCAATGGGGTTGTTCTAAATTGAAAAATTAAACCATAAATAAATGTGAAAAATGCAGCAGGCTGAGCATATTTTACTTTTGCAATCTCAGACAGACACTTAAAAGTTAAATTAAGTTGCATGCAACTTTCTCATGGCATCAACAAAGAAAATTGATGGAAATACAAATTAGAAATAATGATAAAAATGTTACTATATTTTGAAGAAATATAAAAGCAAGACATACAGGGATTGATGTTAGCTATAGTTGCATTTAATATCCACATTAATCACCTAGAAATGAGGATAAACAATATGTTAATGAAATTTGCAGATGGTACTAGATTGAAGAGTACTAAGTTAGCAGACATAGCAACTAGGCAAATAAATTATTTTGATGATATACATCTAAGGAAAAGAATAACCTCTACTTTAAAAATCAGGCTAATGCAATGGGTTTAAATAGTAATTTTAAAACTTTATTCAGCGTTAGAGGGGAGCAAGGCATAAATAGTAGCAGGAATGATGGCTACTCCCAGCAGAGTTCACCACAGTAATGTGCGAGGGTATAGGAGTTAACGTAGTGTTTAACCATCGGAAATGTTATACTGTCAGCTTATAACAAGAAAAGGAAACTATTTCTCTATGTTTTTCTAGCAAAATAAATATTTAAATATTGGAAAATATTTAGTGTTTACCATTATGTCATGATATGACTTGTCCTAAATATGTCTGAAATGAAATGGTTAGCAAGGTTGATTTAAGTGGGAAATGCAAATCAAAGCAACCTTGAGATTCCACCTCACACCAGTCAGAATGGCTAGGATAAAAAACTCAGGTGACAGCAGATGCTAGAGAGGTTGTAGAGAAAGAGGAACATTACTTCATTGCTGGTGGGATTGCAAACTGGTACAACCACTCTGGAAATCAGTTTGGCGGTTCCTCCGGAAATTGGACATAGTACTACTGGAGGACCCAGCTATACCACTCCTGGGCATATACCCAGAAGATGCTCCAACATGTAATAAGGACACATGCACCACTATGTTCATAGAAGCTTTATTTATAATAGCTGCTATCTGGAAACAACCCAGATGTCCCTCAACAGAGGAATGGATACAGAAAATGTGGTACAACTACACAATGGAATACTACTCAGCTATTAAAAACAATGAATTTATGAAATTCTTAGGGAAATTGATAGATCTGGAGAATATCATCCTGAGTGAGGTAACCCAATCACAAAAGAACACACATGGTATGCACTCACTGACAAGTGGATATTAGCCCAGAAGTTCAGAATACCCAAGATACAATTCAGAGACCACATGAAGCTCAAGAAGAAGGAAGACCAAAGTGTGGATACTTTGGTCCTTCTTAGAAGAGGAAACAAAATACCATGGAAGAAGATACAGAGACAATGTTTGGAGCAGAAACCGAAGGAAAGGCCATCCAGTGACTGTCCCACCTGGGAATCCATCCCATACACAGTTACCAAACCCAGACACTACGTGGATGCCAACAAGTGCATGCTGACAGGAGCTTGATATAGCTGTCTCCTGAGAGGCTCTGCCAGTGCTTGACAAATACAGAAATGGATGCTTACAGTTATCCATTCAACTGAGCACAGGCTCACCAATGAAGGAGTTAGAGATAGAACCCAAGGAGCTGAAGGGGTTTGCAGCCTCATAGGAGGAACAACAATATGAACCAACCAGTATCCCCAGAGCTCCCAGGGACTAAACCACCAACCAAAGAGTACACAAGGAGGGACTTATAGCTCCAGCTGCATATGTAGCAGAGGATAGCCTTGTGGGACATCAATGAGAGGAGAGGCCCTTGGTCTTGTGAAAGCTTAATGCGCCAGTGTAAGGGAATCCTAGGACAGGGGAACGGGAGTAGGTGGGTTAGTGATCAGGAAAAGGGGGGATGGAATAAGGGGCTTTTTAGAGGGGTAATGGGATAAAAATTAAAATGTAAATAAAGAAAATATCTAAAAAAATTTTTAAAGAATTTAAAAAAAAAAAGAAGTGAGTCAAGAAATGGTTGCTGACAGGAGCCTGGTATGGCTGTCCTCTGTCTCCCAGTCACACATCAAACTGAGCAGGAGGACCCCAATGGAGAAGTTAGGGGAAGGGCTGAAGGAGCTGAAGGTGATTGCAACCCCACACGAAGATCAACAATATCAACCAAACTGGCTCCCCAGAGCTCCCAGGGTCTAAACCACCTGCCAAAAAGTACACATGGAGGAACCCATGGCTCCAGCTGCTTATGTAGCAGAGGATGGCCAAGCCTGGCATCAATGGGAGGAGAGGCCCTTGGTCCCTGTAGAGGCTCTATGCCCTAGTGTAAGAGAATGCTAGGACAGTGAGGTAGGAGTGGTTGGATGGGTGGGTGGGTGTGTTCCCTCATAGAAGCAGGACGAAGGGGGATGTGGTAGGGGGTTTGTGATGGGGAACCTGGGAAGGGGAAAGTATTTGAAAATATAAATAAATAAAATAACCAATAAAAAAACTGTCCGATAAACTTCAAAAAAAATTAAAACAATAATCTTGTAGCTTGCAAACCATGGCGAAAGGATCATGAAGGAAGTGTGGAGTAGTATTTTTCACCAAAGAACTCTTCGTAACTTGAAAGCATGTTCTTACCCAAATTGATAATGAGACACTTCTTTTTTTATTTATTATAGTCTGAGCCCAAAACAAGGACATAAGTAAAGGCAGAAGTTCCCACGAGTCACTCAAGTGGGTGTCTGAGCCACATCAATCCATTCTCCTCCACCTGCTTTATTCTGAGCCCCAGACAGAGGGGAGTTTACTCACACCACAGGGTAAACAGAGCACTTACCCAGCTATAGAACACTGCATGCTGGGTTAAGGTGTTTTGTTCTTTAATATATTTGAAGAGAATCAAAAGTAATGTACCCCTAGAAACGAAAAAAACAAAAACAAAAACAAAAAGCAAAACAAAATGAAACAAAAAAAAACCAACCAAACAAAAACCTGGGAATATGGAGAGCTGCTTTACTGTTTGATGTTCTATAAAGATTTTGTTATCAATGTTTTCTAATATTTACTATGCTATCTTTGGCCATTTCTTTACACACACACACACACACACACACACACACACACACTCCATGAGTCAACTCCATAAAACAACAAGTTCCAGTATAGAAGAGTTAGAGGAAGGACTGAAAGAGCTGAAGAGGATTGCAACTCCATAGGAAGATCAACACTCAGAGCTCCCAGAGACTAAGCCAAAAACCAAGGAGCAAACATGGGCTGATTCATGGCCCCTGGCCTCAATGGGAGAGGATGTGCTTAATCCTGTGGAAACTTGATGCCAAGAAAGAGAGATGCTGGTGGGGGTGAGGTGGGGTGGGTGTGCAGATGAGGGAGGACCCTCTCAGAGGCAGAGAGGGGGGTTGGGGTGAAGAATTCTGGGAGGGGGGTCTAGGAAGGTGGCAACTTTTTGAATGTAAATAAATAAAATAATTTAATAATAAGAATAAGAATAAGAATAAGAATAAGAATAAGAATAAGAATAGAGTGTTTTACTTTCCAAACATGTTACCCACTTCAATTTCTCCTTCTTTCTCAGAAGTATTTGATGGTCATTCCAGACACAATTCAAATGTTCCTTTTTCAGCTAAACTTCACAATGTTGTTTTTTTTTCTTTTATTGATTTAAGTTGTATTGCATTATGATGAGAAATGATATATGATTTAAATTTATCTGAATTTGTTAACATTTAAAAACATACTTTAAATAAATAGAATTACATCACATTCTTGTTTCCCTTTTGTATCCCACCTCCTCTTAGAGACCCCCTTCAATACCTGCAATAACTTTTGTTTTTTTGTTTTTATTTTGTCATATTCTTTAAAATTTTTATAAAATATTGCAACAATAAAAATGAGTATTACAAAAATTGTTTGATATAAAGCATCAATCAATTGAACAGTCTTATGTAGCAGCATGTCTACAACGATACTGAAAATACATACATTTTTCTCCATATAAATTTTAAATAACTCCAAACATATTAACTGTATATTTTAAAATAATACATCACTACTAGTATTTTTTAAATGAACATAAATAGATAAAGTCTTTTTGTTTGTTTGTTTGTTTTGTTTTTAGTACAGCTTAAAATCTTGGCTCTTACTGTGGTATAAGCCCAAAATAAGAACGATTTTTTAGGACCAGGCAGTGGCGGTGCATAGAGAAACCCTGTCTCAGAAAACCCAAAAAAAAAGAAAACAAAAAACAAAACCAGAATTCTTAGCCATTGGAATTCATTGTACTAAGGCTGTACTCCAATGACCCTCACATTACCAAAGGATTTTACCTCCATAGTAGCTAAGCTAAGAGTTGACAGTTCTGCTGTACCAAGGAATGAATTGTAGGCTCGATTTTGGGATACAAATTTCCTGCTATGGTCAAAGCTATTTGACTTGACTGATTGTCTTCATTCTCAGCCCACAGAGAAGAGGTTACATTCCTTTAAGAAATGGTGTGTGTATTAAGATGGTCTATCCATGAAGTCATTCACCAACTGTTTCAATGAACAATAGTTCTGCTTGGAGGGTGGCACAGACATTAGGTGAGGGTAAGAATCTGTTTTGTTGGCTGTGGTGATTTTGAAAAGCATTAATGTCAGAGAAAGAGTAACTTATAAAGTCCTCTTCTTCAAACTTGATACAATAGTTACAAACATAAAGCATTCAGTCTCACTCTTTGTTGTTCTCTTACAAGCCACCTCCCAAATTATTTGTCTACATTTCTTTTGGCTGTACAACTACATTTGAAATTTGTAAGCTGTTCTGAAAACCATAGTATAGTGTAAAAACATGGAATAAACAATCCTACTAATAGAAAGTCTGACATAGGAGAAGCATGCTTTTAAGACCCTTATGTTGTACACAGCAAGACACTGTCATGTGCAAACAAGCAGAAACTGTATATGGATTGTACAATATTGGACCTATTTTTCTAATTACCAAATTAGAGAGGCCACTAGATGACAGCCAGCAAATTTCTAATTCCACATATTTTTGGATTTCAATCAATTAGGGTATGTTGGCAATATTAATTTTCATATTAAGATATTAAGAAAATGTAATTGTTATTTTTGTTGTTAGAGATGGAATTAGGTTTGTGTGGGTTTGTTGAAAGATTACTTCCTTGATTCTTCTAGGGTGTAGTTTTGCTCCTTGTAGTTTGTATTTTCCATCTATTATCCTTTGTAGGGCTGGATTTGTGGAAAGATATTGGGTAAATTTCATTTTCTCATGGAGTATCTTGTTTTCTCCATCTATGGTCATTGAGAGTTTTGATGAGTATAGTAGCCTGGGCTGGCATTTGTGTTCTCTTAGGGTCTGTATAACATCTGCCCAGGATCTTCTAGCTTTCATAGTCTCTGGTGAGAAGTCTGGTGTAATTCTGATAGGCCTGCCTTTATACGTTACTTGACCTTTTCCCCTTACTGCTTTTAAAATTCTTTCTTTGTTTAGTGCATTTGGTGTTTTGATTTTTATGTGACAGGAGGGATTTCTTTTCTAGTCCAGTCTATTTCGAGTTCTGTAGCCTTCTTGTATGTTCATGAGAATCTCTTTCTTTAGGTTAGGGAAGTTTTCTTCTATAATTTTGTTGAAGATATTTATTGGGCCTTTAAGTTGTGAGTCTTCACTCTCTTCTACACCTATTATCCTTAAGTTTGGTCTTCTCATTGTGTCCTGGGTTTCATGGATGTTTTGGGTTAGGAGCTTTTTGCTTTTTGCATTTTCTTTGACTGTTGTGTCAATGTTTTCTATGGTGTCTTCTGCCCCTGAGATTCTTTCTTCTATATCTTGTATTCTGTTGGTGATGCTTGCATCTATGGTTCCTGACTTCTTTCTTAGGTTTTCTATCTCCAAGGTTGTATTTCTTTGTGATTTCCTTACTTTTTCTATTTCCATTTTTAGATCTTGGATGGTTTTGTTCAATTCCTTCACCTGTTTGATTGTGTTTTCTTGTAATTCTTTAAGGGATTTTTTGTGTTTCTATGGTGTCTTCTGCCCCTGAGATTCTCTTCTATCTCTTGTATTCTGTTGGTGATGCTTACATCTATGACTCCTGATCTCTTTCCTAGGTTTTCTAACTCCACAGTTGTTTTTCTTTGTGACTTCTTTATTGTTTCTATTTCCAATTTTAGATCCTAGATGATTTTGTTCATTTCCTTCACCTGTTTGATTGTATTTTCTGTAGTTTTTAAAGAGATTTTTGTGTTTGTTTCCTTTTTAAGGACTTCTAGCTTTTTACCTGTGTTCTCCTGTATTTCTTTGAGGGAGTTATTTATGTCCTTCTTAAAGTCCTGTATCATTCATCATGAGAAGTGATTTAGATTTAAATCTTGCTTTTCCGCTGTGATGGTGTGTCCAGAACTTTCTATGGTGGGAGAATTGGGTTCTGATGATGCCAAGTAACCTTGGTTTCTGTTGCTTATGTTCTTATGCTTACCTCATGCCATCTGGGTATCTCTAGTGCTACCTGCCCTGGCTAAATCTGACTAGGGCCTGTCTTTCCTGTGATCCTGGTTGTGTCAGAAATCCTCAGAGTCAAGCTGTAGCTATGATCCTGTGATTCTGTGATCCTGTGATCCTGGGCCTATTAGAGCCCCTGGGAGTGGAGCTTCCTCTGGGTGTTGTGGGACTGGCTGCAAAATTTGCGCTCAAGGTCTGCACCGAGCACAAGCCCAGACAAGCCAGAAGCAATCTGTTCCACTGGGCTGGCAGAGTTCCTTTCTGTGCTTGGGTCCCACTGGTCCCGGTTATTCCAGGTGTTGCACCCTCCTCACCTCTGATCCTCTGATCCTGGGTGTGTTAGAATGCCTGGAAGTGGAGATTTCTCTGGGTGTTTTGGGACTGGCTGCAATATTTGTACCCAAGGTTTGCTCAGAGCACAGGCCCAGTTACAATATTGTTTTTGCTTTGTTTTTGTTTTGTTTTGGTTTTGGTTTTTTCCAGACAGGGTTTCTCTGTGTTGCCTTGGCTGTCCTGGAACTCACTCTGTAGACCAGACTGGCCTTGAACTCAGAAATCAGCCTGTGTCTGCCTCCCAAGTGCTGGGATTAAAGGTGTGCACCACCACTGCCTGGCCTACAATTTTGTTTTAATTATTGCCAATAATCTTTATTTTGTCTTTTTAAAATTACATATTAATTATATAAAAATTGCATAAAATTATATAAACACCAATGAGGTTTATCTTGATACTCCAATCTGTGCACGTATCATGTGCTCTTCCCATCTTCTACCGAGCCCCTTTTCTTCTTCCCTCAGCATCATTTCCAGTCCTTAAAAACTCCTCTTTTTAAAAATTCCTTCTTCCCCCATTTCTAATAAGCACTCCTCCATTTAATGCTTTGATCAGGTTGACCACTGGTTTCACCAGCTGGGCAAGAATATGTGATATTTGTCTTTTTGTGTCTGGCATTTCTCTTAAAGTAGAAGTTGTCTTACAGTTCCATCCAGGTTACTGCAAATAACAGGCTTCCATGTTTAGAGCAGACTACTTTTCTACTGCATAAATATACCACAGTTTATCCACTCACTGTTGACAAAAGCTGGAAATGTTTCCATATTCAACTATTGCACACAGTGTAAACAGGTGAGTGAAAGTATTGTCTTTGCTATAGAGATTTAATTTCCTAGATGGTGGAGTTAGTGGGTACCTATAATCCTAGCACTAGGGAGGCTGAAGCTGCATTTATTAGTTATGGTAAGGCATGGGCTAACAATGACTTACAGTGTTGTGATCATAAAAAGAGAAAGAGCTCTAAGAATATGTTCTGGCGAGGTGTGGGGGGAGGGGGTGTCTCCACGGGCCCATGCCGAGGCATCCCATTCCCCTGAGGGACCAGACACACACAGGTATAGTATAGGATAGAGTTTATTTAGGGCATGGGGAAGAGAGTTAAGAGGGTAGCAGAGGCAGAGAAAGGCAGAGACAAGGAGAGAGCAGAGAAGTATGGCGTGACCATGAGTGGAGAGAGGGGGGAAGGGAATGAGGAGAGAGGAGGAACAAAGGGGCAAGAGGCAAGGGAGAGAAGCAGGAGTAAGAGAGAGAGGAGGGGGCAAGCAGCCCCTTTTATAGGGCCAGGCCTACCTGACTGTTGCCAGGTAACCATGGGGAGGAGCATACCTGGCTGATGCCAGGTATCTGTGGGGGTGGAGTTTATACAGAATGCTAACATCCAGATCTGCCTGGTTTATATAGTGAGATTTTAGCTCAAATTACAAAACGGGTGGGTGGGGGAGTTAAGTACAGAGGGAGAGAGGAGGAAGGGAGAGGAAGAGAGGGGAAGGGAAGGAGGGAAGGAATAGGAGGGGTGCTCTGTTTCCTTTGGATTGGAACTTATAAAGATTCTCTATACTGCCATCCCTTTTAACTGTAATAATTCAAGTGACATGATATCTTTTTACAATTTTGATTTACATTCCTGTGATAATTGATTTTGGAGGTTTTTTTTTTTTCATGTGTTTGTTGGTCCCTTGTATGTATCCTTTTGAGACATGTCTACTTAGTTCTTTATTTAGTTTTTCTTAGTTTTATCTTATTGTTGACCACTTTTTTTCAGTTCCTCATATATTCTGGATGTCATCCCTGAACATGTCTTTTGCAAGCATGTTCTCCGAGTCTAGAAGCTGAAAGCTGGTCCTGTTGACTTTGGAGTTTACTGAACAGAAGACTGCAGTTTTACTGGATTCCCATTTTTCCATGTTTATTTGTGTTGCCTGTGTCCTGCAGTCCTAAATAGAAAACTCATTGTCCATATCGATGTCTTGAACTGATTTTTCTACATCTTCTTGTAGCAATACCAGAATCTCATAATGAAGGCTTATAGGCATCTCTTCTTAAATATCTCCTATGCTCACTCTAGATAATAAAACATGAAACATAATCTTTATGTACAGTTTTTTTCTTTATAATAACATCTGGAAGTAGGCCTTGTTTTCACTACAAATAACTGGATACTTATCTACGAACTGTGTTTTTTATGTACTGGCCTTTTCTTTATAATAATGTCTGGAAGTAGGCCTTGCTCTCTCTATGAATAGCTTTAAACCCAGATAAACTGGGAAGTTTAGCCGGAGTCCCAGCACAATGGACAGAGTCTCACCTGTTTGCTTTCACAGGACTGTCTTAGACCATCTGTATTTCCTGAACATTGCCCTTGTAATTGTGATCAGTAACTTTGGGGTTCATGATACGTCAGGGTATCACTAGCTTTGGGAGTCAGGGTACAGAGTCATAGTGCTTTCTTTTAATTCTAGTTTTTCACTTGTTAGCTGTATATCTTCAGCTCTCCTTTAGGCCAGTCTCTCCACTTTAAATCATGGGTATGATTCTTACTTTGTAACATGGTTGTGGGGATTAAATGAGTTAATAAATACCATACCAGTCCCCCATTTTAAGTATTCCATATCTGCCACATCTGCTAGCTATGATTACTATGCTATGTAGTCTGTGAACTCCTCAGAGGCAGGATCATGCCTACTCACCCTCTCATCTCCTCTAGCCAGCACAGTGTCTTGCATATCCTATTGATGCAACATTTCAAAAATAGCTTCATGACAATACTCAGTTGGTACATGAAGGGGGGGGGGAGGCCACAGAGAAGGGCCCCGCATATGACACCAATATGTGGTCATTACAAGTTACATATTCCTGACAGGGAGGGGGAGGGTGAAAGAACCTGTCACCCGTGGTGGACTCCAGCAATCCGTAATTGCACTCTTCCAGCTGGGAAGCTATGATATATGATGCAGAACCAATTTCCCCTTGCAAAGGGGACAGGCGAGATAGTGGAGGCTCGGAGAGCTCTGAAGGTATGCTAAGGTGTCAGGAGCTGCTCCGCAGCAGCTGCTAGTGTTCCTCTGCCCTCATGGCTCCGAGCTGCCAATTCAGCTTCTTCATGCTGTGTCTAGGTTTGCTATGCAGTGTTGTTCCTGGTACAAACCGTGGTGAAAAAAAAAATGTCCTGGGAGGAAGGATCTGCTTCAGTGATTAAGGTTGACGGACACCGTAATGTGTATGTTCTCCTGCTCGCTATTGTTCTGACCCTTTCGGTTTCTATACATTTCCTGAATTCTGGCCACTGTCCAAGAATTCCACATTTCTCTCATTCTCCAGTCCGATAAATAGGCCCTCACTCTTTGTTCCCTCTGCTCTGTTCTCCTTGCTCTTACCTATGGCTGACTTTTGAGCACACTGGCATTTGCTATTTATCTTCGTCTTGTTTCATGCTTGGTGGCATTACCTGCTCTGACCTTGTGTCCAGCCCTACAGTTCTGCTGAGCAGCATAGCTGTAAGGAGGTAAATTAGTGCCTCTTACCAAGTTAAGTATTTTCTTAGCGATGTTTGCTTGGGAGATGAGCTTTCTAGCATAATGGAGGACAGCCACAGAAGCAGGAGTTGGAACAAACTCTGGTGTGCCCACCCATGCTCTCAGCCCTGCTACTTATCTGTGTGAAGCCTAGTTTTTCTATAGATATAAAAAAAATGAGGTATACAGGCAAGCTCGTGGGAATATTGATTTGAATATTTAAGTAATGCATGAAAACTAATACCAACATAATCCTTATTAAAAACAAATTCCTACTGGTTTAGAGATGAATCATTGATTAAAAAGAAGTCTCAAAAATTAAAAGTCAAGGCAGAAAGATGGCTTAGTGTTTAGGAGTGAGTATTTCTCTTACAGGGGACTTTGGTTTAGTGTCCTGCACCTGTGTCAGGTGTCTCACAGCTGCCTGTAACTATAGTTCTGGGAGACCTGACACTATCCCCTAGACTCCTAGAGTACTTTCATATATATACATATACCATACCTAGACATACACAAGTGCAGACACAATTAAAGATGAAAGTAAATATTTCAAAAATAAAAATTTAAAGTCATAATTATTGAAGAATCTTTTCCTAGACTAAGTAACTATCTCCGGTATAACTGTCATCATTAAGAGATAACAAAACTGTTGAGCAGAGAGGAATATTCATTGTCTGTCACTAAGCAATTAAAAGAAGTCTTTATTTCATAGCCCCAAATGAGTTTTGCCCAGTTTTCTTAATTGTATTTTTGAATGCTTTAAGTTAACTTATTTAGCCATCCAAAAAATCCATCCTTTCAGAAAATACTTACTGCCACGTGCCAGATTCCTTCTAGAGCTCTGGATATTTTAGTGTGGACATTGGCCCATCTTCATGATCTTGCATTTGTTTCTTGCTTGCTGCTTCTCACATCAGCCTAAGTTTCTGTTTCTATTCTTAGAACTGCATTTATGTGGAGCTGGAGAAATGACTCCATGATTTAAGAGCTTGTACTGCTCTCCCAGAAGATACACAACAGACAGCTCACAACTACCTGTAACTCAGTTGGCTTCAAGTGGAGCTGATACTTCTGGCCTTTGTACATACTTGAAATCTCACATAAACACACACACACACACACACACACACACACACACACACACACACACAGAGAGAGAGAGTTTGAATCATCCATAAGCATTCTCCATGCCAGGCGCTTGTATAGAAGGATGTAAACAACAATAATTTTTTTTTTTTTTAGGAAAGAATCTTGAAGCTTCTAGGACTGAGTCACATAACTAAATCCTTTTTTTTAAGAAAATCAAAATTCCACCAGGAAGTCTCTAGATAAACACGCTCGGCAGGCATCCATTTGGGACTCTCCTTGATTGTCTCTTGTTTGTCTCATTTTGCCTTTTGATTTCTCTCTCACTTATTAGCATAGCTAGGTACATGTAAGAATGTTGAGCTAAGTGAAAACCCAAAGAAAGATAGCTGCAAACTTGCACAAGAGCAATAGCTGTCTTTGAAACCTTAGTGGGAATGCAACATTTGGTAGGTACTCAATCACTGTATTGATAATCACTATAAAAGCCAAATGATCTACTTAGAAGGTCTACTACAAAACTGTTAATTATTTAAAAAAATGTTATGAGCTCTTTCTTTTCCAGTCCCAAGCACTCTGGGAGCCACGGGTTACCATGCAGACATGGCCAAGTCCAAGAACAACACCACACACAACCAGTCCTGCAAATGGCACAGAAATGGCGTCAGGAAACCCCAGCACAAAGATACAAATCTCCTAACAGGGTTGTTCCTGAGGAACATGTGCTTTGCCAAGAAACACAACAAGAAAGGCCTGGAGAAGATGTAGGCCAACAATGCAAAGGCAGTGTTTGATGGCGCTAGCAGAGGCCATCAAGGCCCATATAAAAAGCCTAAGGCAGTCAAGCCCAAAATGCCAAAGGACTGCAGCCGAAGACTCGGCTTCCTGGTATTCATCGCTTGGGAAGCAGATTTGAAGCTACATGGCAGAAGGTCATAGGCTCTGACAACCAAAGGCCAAGCTTCAAACCAAGGCAGAGGCCACAGCTCCAGCTAAGGCCCAGGCTTCAGCTCTAGCTCAGGCTCCCAAATGTGCCAAGGCCCCTGTGAAGGCCTCATAAAAAAGGCTCCTGCCAGTGTGAAGACAGATGGACTGCTATGACACACCTGGTACAAGCTACTTGCAAATAACCAATGTCCTGTGCTGTTTTCACAAATAAACTTGAGGCAAGATCTGTTAAAAAAAAAAAAAAGTTATGAGCCAGAACATTCACCTTCACTTCCTCCAACAAGGACACATCTACTCTAACAAGGCCACATCTCCTAATAGTGCCACTCCCTGGGTCAAGCTTATTCAAACCACCACAGTTCCTTTCAGCATTTCCACCTCAGGGGGTTTTGTTTTCTTTACATCTTAGGAACTCTAGCTGTTTGGAAGACTGAGATGGCTGTTGTAGCTATGTGGACGCTGTTGGAAATTGCTAGAATGAGGCAAAGGTCCCTGGATGGCTCCCGAGCCATTCTGTTTATGTGTTGGACGAGCAGAATCACCAAGGATGACAACAATAGTCCAAGCAAATGTCTCAACTACATCCTCAGAAGAATGAACCTAATGGCGACAGCACTTCTTTCTGCCTTCCCCATGATTCTGGCAAGTGGATCAGATTTGATTCATGATAAATGCTCGGAGAAACACTTGGAACAGTTGAGTCTTTGCTGACTCCTACATGGTATCTGGGAAAACCTAAGCTCATTCCTGATTTAAATCTTTGCTTCTTGGCCAGAACTGTGATGCTACTTTTATCAGAGGGCAGATTCAAGGGTATATCTGATGTACTCCTTTTCCGTGGGAGACATCCTGCTCTTAAAAGGAAAGAACACCAGTGAAACGAGGTATGATCAAACGCACTTCTAAAGGTCAGTCTTGGCTGGAGTGAACCGAAACTATGTCATGGAGAAGAGAGTTAAGGGAAGAGCCTTGGTCAACTATGTACAAGACATTCGTACTGCAACCCAGCAAGGGCAAATGGATAGATGCCTGGGACCAGTGTTCACAGAACTCAGGAGTTGTCCAAGCTACCTAAAACATTCCAAAAAAAAAATCAATTTAAAATAGAAGTACACATTTAATTATCTTCAATAACTTCTAATAGCTTTATTGTTATATTCAACTGGATATGAGGTCTTCGTAGATATTATTTATATGATTGGTCTTTGATTCAGTAGTTTCACAATAAGGACAACTAGTTTATTAGGAAAAAGCTCAGGGTTTTTTTGTTTTGTTTTTTGTCTTTTTTTTTTTTGGTTTAATCTACTTTATTTCACACCTTTTTTTAATTAGATATTTTCCTTATTTACATGTGATATAGTATCTCCTTTCCCAGTTTCCCCTCTGAAAAAAAAAAGAAAAAAATAAAATAAAATTTAAAAAACCCTGTTCCATCCCCTCTCCCCCTGCTCACCAACCCATCTTCTCCTGCTTCCTGGCCCTGGCATTCCCCTACACTGGGGCATAGAACCTTCACAGGGCCAAGGGCCTCTCCTCCCATTGATGACCAATTTGGCCATCCTCTGCTATACATATGCTGCTGGAGCAATGAGTCCCACCATGTGTACTCTTTGGTCGGTGTTTTAGTTTCTGGGATTTCTGAGGGTACTAGTTAGTTCATATTGTTGTTTGTCCTAAGGGGCTGCAAGCCCTTCAGCTCCTTGGGTCCTTTCTCTAGCTCCTTCATTGGGGACCCTATGCTCAGTCCAATGGATGGCTGTGAGCCTCTACTTCTGTATTAGTTGGCACTGGTAGTAGAGCCTCTCAGGAGACAGGTATTTCAGGTTCCTGTCAGCCAGCACTTGCTGGCATCCACAATAGTGTCTGGATTTGATGACTGAATATGGGAAAGATTCCCAGGTGGAACAGTCTCTCTGGATTGTCCTTCCTTCAGTCTCTGCTCCATAGTTTGTCTCTGCAACTCCTTCCATGCATATTTTGTCCCCCTTTTTAAGAAAGAACGAAGTATCCACACTTTGGTCTTCCTTCTTCTTGAGTTTCTTGTGGTTTGTGGATTGTACTTCGTGTATTCCGATCTTCTGGGCTAATATCCACTTATCAGAGAATGTATTCTTTTGTGATTGGGTTACCTCACTCAGGATGATATTCTCCATATCCATCCACTCCCCTAAGAATTTCATAAAGTCATTGTTTTTAAGAACTGAGTAGTACTCCATTGTGTAAATGTATCACGTTTTCTGTATCCACTCCTTTGTTGAGGGACATCTGGGCTGTTTCCAGCTTCTGGTTACTATAAATAAGGCTGCTATGAACATAGTGGAGCGTGGGTCCTTATTATATGTTAGAGCATCTTCTGGGTATATGCCCAGGAGTGGTATAGCTTGGTCCTCTGGTAGTACTGTGTCTAATTTCCATAGGAACTGCCAAACTGATTTCCAGAGTGGTTGTACTAGCTTGCAATCCCACCAGCAATGAAGGAGTATTCCTCTTTCTCCACAACCTCTCCAGCATCTGCTGTCACCTGAGTTTTTTATTCTAGCCTTTCTGACTGGTGTGAAGTGGAATCTCAAGGTTGTTTTGATTTGCATTTCTCTGATGACTAAGGATGTTGAACATTTCTTTAGGTGCTTCTCAGCCATTCAGTATTCCACAGTTGAGAATTCTTTGCTTAGCTCTGTACCCCATTTTTAATAGGGTTACTTGGTTCTCTGGAGTCTAACTTCTTGAGTTCTTTGTATATATTGGATATTAGTCCTCTATTAGATATAGGGTTGGTAAAGATGTTTTCCCAATTTGTTGGTTGCCATTTTGTCCTATTGACAGTGTCTTTTGCTTTACAGAAGCTTTGTAATTTTATGAGGTCCCATTTGTCAATTCTTGATCTTAGAGCATAAACTATTGGTGTTCTGTTCAGGAAATTTTCCTCACTCTGGAGTTTTAAAATACTTTTTCTATGCTTCTCCATGTCTCATTTTACCCATTAATGTGCACAGGTATTCCTTACCTTAACTGGAATTGAATCTTTGCTCAGACTCTCTCAATGAGTTCCCTAGGCTACCCAAACTTGTAGCTTACCCCTTAAATTTCCTCCCTGTTTCCCTTCCCCTCCACACTCAGCACCACCCCGATACGCTATGTTTTCTGCTTAGTTTTTGTCTGTCTTCCTGATAAGGATGTAAATTATGAGGAAGGCAGAGGTTTCTCTGCTTTGTCCAGCACTTTCCATTTAGTGCCTAGAACTGGACCTGGAAAACAGAAGATCCTCTATAAATATTTGATAAAGAAGCAAGTGAATAATTTTGTTAGGAGGTGTGGTGCATTATTTACGTAGACATCCTACCTAGTTAAGCATCTCCTGGTATCACTCCTACAGTAGGTTGTGTTTTGTACAGTTGGTTGCAATAGTTTCCCCTAAGAAACAGAATGGACTTATAACTGTTTCAATTGACAGCGTAAAGAAAAAACCAAGGGGCTTTCAGTGCAAACCTTGTTAAGACCCTTATCCTTTTCAGTCGACATGGGGACTTGCTATGTATCTAAGCTAACCTCACACTCACTATCCCCCTACTGCAGTCTCCAAGGCAGCTGAGCTTAGTTTTATACCACTATAACTAGCCTGTTAAGGCATCAGAGAAATGAGCACTGATACTTCATAGACCCTTTGAAACAGATGAAATCTTTTCTGAGGAAATCAATCATACCCCTAAAAGCTCTGTTGTCAAAAATTAGCACACAGCCCAAACTCTTGAAGCCATCATTCCCATAGCAGCCTGGCAAGGAAGGTCTATACCTCACTCATCATGAGATTAGAGTGGAGGAGCGGAACACCAAGTACCAGACCGTGGAGCCTGAGCCACACCTGGACCTGATTTAGGTAATGAGTCATTGGACTTCAAGCTGATGCCATAATAGAGGCTTGAGGGAAGGTGATTATATTTTGCATGGGTGGGGAACGTGAATCAATGAGGGCTAAAATGCTGGTCCATAACAGATTTTGTAACATTTCATTGTTCTAAAACAGCTGCAATAATATATTACCCACAATGCAACAACAACATTCTACTCTTGAGCAAAGGAAGCTACCTTCTCCCTGAACCTGGAATGACTTGCGCTGGCCTTCATTACGTAGGGAGAAATTGATGTCATATGGCTTCCAATACTGACATGAAACACAGCACAGCTTTGCCTTGGAGCTTTGAGCTTACGGCTACTGCTTGAAGAAGCCGATGACTATATGGTTACCAAATGTTGTGGAAGACATACAATGTAGGCTCCTTCACTAGTAGTGTTTCATTCCTCATTGTCCTTCCTTCCTAATGGGAACAAATGAGTCTTCTTCACTAGTAACACTTGTCATTCTATTTGAAATGTATATGAAATACAGTTGGCAATGTATTTCACAACCTAAGAAAGGGAGGCCACGATTTGAGAAGTTTTAGTCCAGTATGGCATGGAAGGCATGGTGGGAACATGCTGGGGCTATGGTGGCACCAAGAACATTTCTCAGTCTATGTGACAGCAGACAGGAAGAAGGTAAAGCAGGCTGGAGACCGGGCAGGTATAACCTCCAAAGCCTGCCTCTAGTTTTTCTGGCCAAGTTCCACTTCCCATAGACTACACAGGCTTCATGTAATCTCACAGATGGGGACAGAGAGTTCAGTACACAAATACTTTATTATGATTCTGATATCATATTCTGCAGGGCATTCTTAGATTTCAAGCTTTCCTAAAATCAATGAAGACCTAAAGGATAGCCTGTGAATCCTGTCTAAATTTTTGACCAGTTATGTCTGTTTAAAATACTGTGTTTTAGACAACTCTGGCTCCCATAATAGCACCCATAACAAATCACCTTAGGATTTGTCTTTACAGTTTGTTCTAACAACATGGGGCTTCTCCCTTTCTTCCTGTTTGCCCTGATACACTTTCTGTTGCTGGAACAAAATTCCTGAGACTTGATAATTTATAAGGAAAAGTTTATTTAGTCTATGGTTCTGGAATCTGGTAAGTGCAAGACTGGACAGCTACATCTGGCAAGGACCTTGTAGTAGGTATATCGTAAGAGAAAACCTAAAGGCAAGTGTGTTCGTGCAGATGAGCAAAAAAGACAAGGAGTGACATCATGGTATCATAAACCACACCTGTGCTAGCCAAGGCCAGCTGACAGATGGACAGAAATAAGAAAGACTCACTGGTAAGCCACTGAGGCTTCTGGAGGTGACAGAGACAGCATTTTGAGCAGCATTGTTACGCAGGGAAAAGTTAAATTATACAAAGCAAGAAATCCATGTAACAGAACTTGGGTAAATATTTGAAATCCAAAAACCGATCATTAAAACAGTAGAATTAGTGACCGTTTCTTATCTGCAATCAAGAAATAAATCATCTTTCGTCATCTATGATTTTGAGCTGTACATTTTGTGTTCAGAATGATAAGCAAGAGAACTGTTTTTTTTTTTTTTCTTCGCACCATTGGTAAATAGCACAGAACAGGCACATTCTACTTAGTATCATGATGCTTGTACTGTCTCTACTGCATGTCCCCTGATTGACTTTATAACTGTCCACTTCAAAATCAACCAGTATCCTCACAGAAAGTGCTTTGCGAGCAGTACAGCCAAGCACATAAGCCTTGCTGGAGGAACATGAGAAACTTTGAAAGGGCAGCTCAGAATTAAGATTTTATCAAAGCCAAGTTGAAATATAAAAGCCAATTTTTTTTTGTTGTTAAATTCTAAATTTAGATGCAGTGGTGTTCATGCGTGCCTGGAATGCAGAAAATGAAGTTAGAAAGGTTGCCTGAACAAAAAGGGGGTAGGGCTGGTTTTTTATAGCTGTAGTTGAACCCTATTGGTCCCCCATGCTATAATTAAGCAATAATGCATATACACTTGCACCATCCAAGAATCAGGGAGAATTAAGTCTGACATTTTTTATTAAGTTTTGAATTAATATCCACTGATTTTCTTGAAAGGCTAAAGCTGTCATTTTATACAAAGAAATAATCAGTAGCTTTGTACCATAGAAGAGCATCTGTAACAGACACACATCTTCTCTCCTTAGAACAAGAATGGGCCAGTGGTAAAGGGTAAGCTTGTAAACCTTTTGGTATGTTAAAAATAAGGATAAAGAGTAAAACTGGAGTAATTCAATAAGAAAACGAAAACTCAGAACTTGCAATAGACTTTTTTTTCATTGATTTAAGTTTTATTGCATTATGATGAGAAAAGATACATAATATCAATTTATCTGAATTTGTTAACATTTAAAAACATATCTTAAGTAAATAGAATTGCATCCCATTCTTCTTTCCCTTTTGTACCCCAACTCCTCCCAGAGATCCCCCTTTCAAACCTATAATACCTTTTGCTTTTTTATTTTGGCAATAGACTTTTTAAATGTGTCTTTTAAATGATATTGTAATGAAAACTTTAGAAGGAAATAAGATTCCTTCATCCAAGTCCTTTCTTGTTCCTCTGTGTGCTAGAGTCATTTGACTATAGTTGTGTAAATTCCCATACATCGCTCAACATAGAGCCAACAACTGAAAAAGTTGTAGTTCATTATGGCTGACTGTTCATTTGCCAGGTCCACTTTTGAACCCACACCTTCTTGGAAGACAATGAATTAGTTAGAAAGACATCATGGCTTTTGTTAATTTTGTTGAATGCCATTTTGAATATTCAGGAGGATATATTTGATCTGGAACTCAGAGACATAAAACTGTTGTAAAAGTATTAATTGTGAGATTGCCCTGAGACAGAGCAGAGAACTTGAACACAAAGAGATCACAGTGGACTCTGATTTGAGGTGATTAGAAAAGAATGTAAAAATGGTGACTGAGAACTAAGGGTGCATGTATCATAAGATATAAGTTCAAAAGGCACCAACGAAATAAATCCATCAGATTTCACAACTTGCTCACAATTATCAAGATTATCAAGTGTAATTTATGTGAGTAGTGTGAAGGCAGGGGCCATTTTGAGAGATCTGGGGCATGAATATTGTTGAGGAAAAAAAGCCACGGTATAAAATATTGCTAAGAATATTTGTCTTGGAAGACAAAGGAAGAATCATTGAGGTATTTAGTTTTCTGTCAACTTGACACAAGCTAGAGTCATCTCAGAAGAGGGAATCCCAACTGAGAGAATGGTTCTATCAGGTTGACCTGGAGTCAAGTCTATGGGGCATTTTCTTGATTGATAATTGTTGTCCAGTTCACTGTGGGCAGTGCTGTACGTAGGCAAGTATCCATGGAGTATCGAAGAAAGCAAACTGAGCAAGCCAGGAAGAGCAAGGCAGGAAGCAGGATTCCTTCATAGCCTGTCTTTTAGCTGTAGGTTACTGACTTGAGTTCCTGCCCAGACTGCCCTTTACGATGGACTGTGATCAAGATATGTCATGTGAGCTTAAATCAACCTTTTCTTCCACAAATTGGTTTCGGTAATGATATTTCATCAAAGCAATAGAAAGCAAACCAAAACAACTGGTATACTCACAATCAAGATCTGTAGTGGCGAGGCTTGAGAGAGGACGTCGGTTCAATTCCCAACACCTGCATGGAAGCTCACCACTATCTGTAGCTCCTGTTCCGGGGGATCTGACACCCTCACACAGACATACATTCAGGCAAAACACCAATGGATATAGGTTTTTTTTTTTTTAGATCAGCAGTGAGGAATAATGCTGCCAGAACAATTAAAGAAATGCAAATTGATAAACTAGCTAGTGTTACCTTTGTTCATTTTTTTTTCCTACCGCAGATACATTGTGTCATTCATGTTCTCATCCAAAATACTGGCAAAATCTCAGAACAAAGGCAATAGAAGGAATCTTAAAAGATGCCATTGAAGTCCTTTTCCCAGAGGTTCCCAATCGCAGTTAAAGTATCTTTTCACGTGTTTGAGCTATGTTTTATTCTTTTTCCCATTTTGAAATCTCCTCTGGTGGTCTACCATCTATTTATACCTATGTCTCCTTTGTCCTTCGCGTTGATTCCTGTGCCCTGCCTTCCTGGGGTATGGCTATGGGGTGGCAGAGCATCCTGTGCTCTTGGCTTTTTCCCCCTCCCTATGTTTGTCTTCTGAAGCAAGCCTCCTTCCACTTCTCCTTTTCACATATGGCATTGTGAAAGTTAACTTCCTGAGCTGAAATCTCAAGTTAGCTAAGTTTATTCTATAGAGCAGATGATTATAAACCTTCCTGTCCTATCAGCCCAGCCCTGGTATATTTTCCCTTCATTTGTAAATGTCCTAGCCACGAACAGTCCTAACCTCATGTTCAGCATACAGCAGGTTAAGGTTAAATTTTTTTCTCTTTATTTTTAAATTTTCATATTAGAATTTTTCTCTTTTGCTGTTCTATGATTAAAAATATGTATGCTACCCAAGTTCTCACAGTGTTTGGGTTCAGAATTTCTTAATTATGTTTCATTGCTTACTGGTTATGATTACCTATATATCAGGCAGGGTTGTGATGGTAAGATAAAGAAACAAGAAAAAGGACAGAGCCAGCGTTTAAAACTTTCTCTGTTATCAGGTGGCTGAGCTGGTATTCTTTTGTTTCCTGTGTGTTTGTAAGCTGCAAAAACATTCCTGGAACCATTTTATCAAAGGTGAATTAATAAAAGCCCTAATCAACTCAGAGACTGCCTATGATAACACCTTTTTTATGATTTCAATAAAGTGTATCATCAGATTCTACATACCGAATGCTGGATACTGCAGAGCTTTTTGTTGATTCTCTCTCTCTCTCTTTCTCTCTCTCTCTCTCTCTGTCTCTCTCTCTCTCTCTCTCTCTCTCTCTCTCTCTCTCTCTCCTCTCTGGTTTGTTTCTTGAGTTATTTTGTTTCTTATGAGATAGCATTTTGATAAGCAACCCAGGAATCTTAAAACCAGCAATGCCCCTGCCTCTGCTCGCCATGTCCCAGGAGTACAAGTCTCTGATTTGTTGAAATATTCCTCTCTGTCTCTCTGTCTCTCTGTCTCTGTCTTTCTCTGTCTCTCTCTGTCTCTCTCTCTCTGTCTCTGTCTCTCTCTGTCTCTCTCTCTGTCTCTCTCTCTCTCTCTCACACACACACACACACACACACACACACACACACACACACACACCTCTTTGGCATCTGGCTTGTTTTCTTCTTTGTCATTGCTGTCTAGTCAGCAAAACCAACAGGGATTTTTGTTATCTTTCCACTGGCCCCTTTTTTTAAGGCAACTGGAATGGCAACTATGCTGCCAGCTTTGTCTTATTGAACACTGCAGTGACCCGCTTTCAACAGAAGCCTCGGTCGGAGACATGTCATTGAGTCTGAGTTAAACTGGGAAAATAGTCTGTATTGACTGAAAGAAGCAGCTCGAAAAAGGCTAAAGTTTGGAAAGACTTGTGAATAATTAAGAAGAGCAAGTGCTAAGCCAAGTAACCATATTCTTAGGGTGTAGTCTATAGAAATTGAGAGGAGGAAACAGATGGAAGTTGAGGTATAGACTCAATATCTCTGGGAATGTCAGATCAGAGACTATTTTTGGAAATGTAAAAGGAGGTTTGTGTGTAGGAGGAGTCCAAAAGCTGGGACACAGATCCTGGGAGGGGTACGAGGCAAAGAATGAAAATTCCAGCCTCCTGGTCAGAGGCACCTAATTTGTAGAGTAGCTACTTAACTCTGTTCTCACACCGATTACATGTATTTTCAATTAGCCTACGCTGAATTTTCAAATTTGAGCTACCACCGGGTGATTTATAACTATTTTCCAGCAAGAGTGGGGTGGTTTTGTGTGATTTATTTTCAGTTCCGTTTTTCCTCCCTCTCCTCCAGTGTTCTAGAAGTATCACGTATCACGTGTGGTTAACTCTCCTGTGGATTTTTAGCTTCTAGAGATCACAAAGTAGATGGAGCCGCTAGATGGGCGAGGCGAAATAATGAAAGGATTTAGCAGACTTAAGGACTAGCGCAAGACCGGGTGCAGGGAAAGCCGCAGTGTGTGCGTGCTTGACAGGACTTGTAGTGCTCATTCAATCTTAGGGAGGAACAAAGGGCTGGCAGGTGAAAGAGAGCAGCAGACACTGTCAGGCCAGGTGTTCAGCATTAAGGCTCTCAGTGCTGGAGATCCCAGATGGCTTGAAAGAGAGGTGCGAATGAAATGACCCAGAGAAGTCAGGAGATTGAAAGGAAGGCAATAAGCTACATTTAGGTACTTGCAATTAGAGGGATTTCAATTGCTTGGCAGTTACTTGAGTGATAATGAGTGTTTGAGTCATCCTTGAACAGAGGACAGATCTATTTATTTTTGAAGAACTATTGTCCACCCGTTTTAGTGCCTAGTTGTCCCGAGCCCCCTCTCTGTTGTTGATTGTTTTCATTTTAAAGAAGCAGGACTATATTTAAAGCCAAAATCCAAAAGAAGAGGTTTTAGTTGTCTATGCTAGATAATCATATGCACCATCAAAAGAGGAGAATCTATAAAAATATTTAAAAATTCATAGTGACATGTATAGTATGTATACAATATATGGTTTATATATCCTGTATACATTATATCCTATGTATGTTAAATAGTGTGTGCACATGTTCTTGTACAGGGCAAGAACTAGTAGAGGACATCTATTTTTTAGACAAAAGAAGTGCAATACTTATATTTTTATGTGTGTTCTTTATCAATATGTGTGAACTTTAATTTTGTTTAGCAAACAAAATTTCACAATAATTTTTATAAGTAGCATAAAATAATTTGTGCTAGTTTTTGTATAATGACAGGTATGTATGAATCACAAATGTTCCAGGTTTTGGTTGAAGTAGGTGGTTGACAAATGTATGTGTTGATGATTCTTCAGAAACATTGATGTTTCCACATGAACACAAAGTCTCAAATTAGTTCTAAGAATCCCCTAAACTGATCACCCTGTAATAAGCCTATTTACTTTGTGTTTTTAAAAATCAGAACAGGTTTCCAGTGATGAAACACACAAAGAAAGTCACTAGTCATAAAGTACTGCAGAAAGAAGAGAAATGCTCATGTGTCTCGATAAAATTAATATGACTATAGCCTACTGATTTTTAAAATTAGCCTCTCCTTACTGGCTATTCTTTTTTAAATAAATATTTTTATTCATTCCTTGAGGATTGCAACTATCTACTTTGAACATATTATTAATCCCCAACTTCTCTGCTCAACTCCTCATAGACCCTCCTTCATACCTTCCAACTTTCTCCGTGTTGTTGTTTGTTTGCTTGGTTGATTTAATTTAACAATCTATCCATTCCAGTCTTTGCTCTTCATTTGGTTCTGGGTATGGAGCTATCCACCTGAGTGGGTTCAGACAAGCAGAAGCCACACGTTTATAGAAAACTGACTCTCCCACTCTCAGAAGACATTGACACTCATGAAAACCTACCCGCTCCATGCTGGAAAGTTGTCTGGCTTTTGCAAGTCTTATGCAGACAGCCACAACTGCTATTGATTTTTATAGAATCAGAAATTCTCTCCTAATACATCAAGAAAGTCGCTGCCAAGGACTGATGGGAAACCACACTGCATCCCTGGTTTGCATTGTAGACGTGCTAACTGACCTTCGTTTTGAGCCAAATCTTTCAGTGACTTTGTACAGCAAACATACTCAAAACATACTGCTCTCCTCCAGATTAAGGGAGACAAGAAGGTATTCAGAAATCTCCATCTCAAGTCTCGCTTGTCTCTTGGAGTGATGCAAGCCTTAATGAGTGAAGCTGTCAAACCCTACATGCAGGTGCGAGAACTTTTTACTGTGTGCGTACTTATAATCACAAAGGACACCAGACAACAATCAAACAGCAGGCATGACAATTTGCATGTGCCACACAACCTAACACATTTGTTGCATTGTGCTGTGTTCTACTATTTTAGGAATTTGAAAGTTAAAAAAAAAAAAGTGTGCTATGTATAGAAACATGCTCTAAGTTTTACATTGCTATAAAATATTTAAGAGAAAAATATTCTAGGATTTATATTTTAGATGCATATAAGGGTTATCAGATTGAAAATATATTTAAATGGTAGCTGACCTATTCAACTTTAGGTGACAATTCACCTGATATGAGTGTTAGTATAGTATCAAGGTGATCATTCCTTCAAGTAGAAGCAATACTGGATATCTAATGAAATAAAGCAGGTTTCCCTTTTGTTTGCAGTGAACACTGCTTCCTTTTTTATTAATCAGTGTACATTACTCACAGTAGTTCGTGCTGTTTTCCTCCATGTGTGTGTATTAATTAATGCTCAAATAATGAAAATGAGTTGTGCCTTTTGCTAGAAAGTTTATATTTGAGATGGATAATTTGCAGACATAGGGTGGTGGTGATTATTTATCTAGTAAACCCAGGATACTGGGGTTAAGGTAAAAGCAGAATGTTTCTCGGTACATATTGGGCTCAAAACCTGCCTTACCTTGGCTCCCAGGAATTGCTTGTCTGTTCTCAGCCTCTTAATTATGTAAATCATATAAAAATTTCAACATAATGGGTGTAGCAAATCATATCTGGCATCAAAAACTCAATTAGTCGTTAAATTTGGGAGAGTCACTGAGTTGCTCTGAGGCTCTTGTATCTTATGTATAAAATGCACAATAACCTAGCATCTCCCCACACTTGGGATAAGGCGCAAATTAAATGGTGTGCATGAATGTGCTTATAAATCATTGTTATGTACAAATATATCATAACTTGGAATCATAAAGTGGGCACATTTATAAGTCTTAAAACAAAATTGAATAATGTATCTTAGTACTTTTGCCAAAGTCTTTCTAAATTTATGTTGCTTCATGAGTCTGAAGGCCGCTTACCAGAATCTACACACTTACTATTATGTGAGAGTCAGCCAGTTTTACATCAAGAAAATGCAGTTTTATGACTTTGGAAGATGATGTCAATGCCTGTGTTCTCTTCACTGCTAGCCCTTGATGAATTTGCTCCAACAAGGTTAATTTTGGATGGCCACTTCTAGCCATAGGCCAGTAAAGTTTTTAGTTCATAGGTGAAGAAGAGAGAAATGAAAGCTATAAAAACTAAAATATAACTTCATACTTTTACTTCATAATAGTAAACTCCAAAAACATAGGCTAAAATATGAAGGTCTCATAAGACAAAGAGATGACCTAGGAATTCTAGGCCAAATCATGTATTTGTGAAGAAAACAGGAACATGTTCTTCAACATGCATGGTCTCAGAAGACCCACTATTTTTTCTTTAACAGGTTAGGAGGCTGCAACTTACCTAAATGGTAGAGCCCTTGCCTGGCATTTACAAAGGCCTGGGAAATGAGGCCAATCCATGCAAATGTATTAAAATTGAAATTCTGACTTTGCATTTAAAATGAGAACTTAAACATGACAGCAAGATAATAGAAAGTAACAGGAAAGGCAGACCAATCACAAACTAGCCCAAATTCAGATAATAGGATTCAATACAGAAAACAAACAAACAAATATGTGCTCACTAATGACACTGGGTACTGTAATTATATTTGTAATACATATGCAGAAAGCTATTTTTTTTTTATCAAAACTCAACAGGGATATCCTTTCATTTCTATTTGATACATTAAGCGTGTAACTGCAGGGGAAGCATCAGTTGGATGAGAGTGAGGGTTAACCACTAGGTGGAATGAACATGATTTTTAATTTGGAACTGATTTCAAGGCAACATCTAATTTCTGGTTTTATACAATGCTATGCCTTGCTTTTATAATCAAATTAAAGAAGGAGACATAAGAGAGTGATTGACAAATTTTGCACGCAAACCACAGGAAAAGCTGGCCTGCAAGAGAGAGGAGGAACAAGCACCCAGAGATGGAGGAGCAGGCTGAAGCAGGAAGCTGCCTAGGTGCAGGGTGAGGTCAGTTGGGGAAGCTAGAAGAAGGATGAGGTCTCCCCATCTCAGTTCTAGACATGGTCCAGAGCTGTCTGCCTAAATGGGCTCCTGGTGCTGAGTGAATGACAGAATCAACATATTCTTTTGAGAAATTTGGATTTGAAGAGATATTGGTTTCTGTGTAAACTAATGGATATTCCAAGATATATGTTTTTAATATTGTTATTTTCTGTCTTGTTTTTACTCTTGCTGTTTAAAATGTAAAATTACTTTGTTTTAAAATCTAAAATTTATAATGTTACCACAGTGGTAAAGTAAGGGCTCAGACCAATAATTCAGTCTCTGGTCAGTTCACCTGATTTTAGATTTAAACCCTTATTTAGTCCTTTTCTTTTTCAGTGCATTACACTCACAGTTTGTCCTTTAGCATTTCCTGTTGTGAATTCATTAATGCAGAGTTAAATTGTAAAGGTCCCAGAGAGCACGACTGCCTCAATCTTTTACAGGTCCTTTATTTTTCTACACATAATTCAACCACAATTTACGATTCAACTTGATCAAGACTTTTCAAAGCATGCAGTTTAATTTTAACATAAATATTCTTTTCTGGTTTGTTTCTCCACACATAAATACTTTGTAGTAGATTTATTTAAATTTAAAATGACAACCATTGAAATGGAATAAATGATTTTGAAGACAACCCCAGCTGACTTCTAGGAAATCTACAATTCAAAGGGTCACAGAATAGAAGTAGTTGAGCAGCTGAGAGCATGGGGATGGTTATAGAGTTTTACAGAGAAGCAGAATGTTGACTGAACAGAGGCAAGTGTGGAGGTTCTACTGCAAGATTTACATTTTCACTAAAAAGAATAACAAATAGACCGAAGTCCTATATCTAAAAGCAGAACCAAAAACAAACACACAAAAAGTCAAACCTGAAACACCAAACTCTAGACGGACACCAGATTGTGATATACTCCTTCAAAGAGTCTGACAGCACAGCAGAATATATGCGCATACCTGAGAATATGACACGTCTTAGAATTTAAAAAGATAAAACAAGGGAAAATAGCAAGAGCCTTGGAACTTCATTAATCAGAGAGTAAACTATCAGTTCCAATAAAGATGTATTTCACAAGAACTAGAATTTTGAGTGTTTTCTTTGGCTAACGGTTGAGGAAACACAATTCCAGTAAAAGTCTTTGAAGATATTGGTTGAGAGTTTGCTTCCTTGGTGGTCTCTCCTCTCAAATTCACTCAATTCTCCTTTGAAAAGTTTCAGGAAGCTAAACTATGCAATAGAAATCAAGTTGTATCGTTTTATACAGTAGGCGAAGTCAAGACCAGTTTATTAAAATTGGTTCCTGTGAAGAAGATGGCCAATAGTGTGTCCCGTGATTCCTGTGGAAGTCCTAATGGCTAGCTACTGACACATGCACATAAAGTAGGTCTTCTAGCCAAGACAACAAAGTCAGTTCCTTGAATCATTTCAGAAACCATTTCAGCTCCTTGAAATGAAGCCATCATTTATGGGATGGAGAGAGAGGACAGAACCAGACAGTTGGCTTTGCCAAAGTAAGAAATCTAGAGCAAGCAGCAGATTGCTGAGACAAGAGGAGATCAAGAGGAGTCATGGAGTGGGGAGCAAGGACCAGTTCCAGTCTCAGGAGCCTCTAGTGTTGTCACTGTTTCTGCCTTCTGTGGTTTGTACTTCGTTTCTCAGGATCATCCCACTAGGTCTGGGAAGTAGGGATAGCTGTTTAGATATTCGGTTTCCTTTCTCCTTCTCCATGGGTGGGGTCTGCTGTTATCCTGTCTGAGACTTTCTTGCCCTCTTGGTCCTGGTCTCAGCTGTCCCCTAAGACAGATATCTTTTTTTCCTAGTTGAAGTTTACCTTCTGGTTTGTTTTCATTTTGATTCAGTCACACTGCTTTCTTGGCAATTGACTGACTCTCTACCCCAGGCTAGAACTGGGGAACCACAGCAGTTTCAAAGGGGTTTCCACCTTCAGTAGTGCCAGCATCCTTGAGTGCCACTAGCTGCAGTCCTATGGAAACCTCAGTCTCCTTCACTCACTCCTGTTAAGTCCTTCTGCTCTAGTAACTTTTCAATCCTCCCCCTGCCCCATGGATGGTTCCTATCATTCCTCTCCTTTCCTTTGACCATCCTGCATATTTCCCTCTGTTTGTTTCTCCTCAGGAGCACCAGAATTACTCATTTGTGAACACCCATGACCTCACTCCCTGCCACCCTCTGGCTTCATTGAATTCCTTTGAGGACAAGAAGAATACAAACATGAGTAAATCCAGGTTTACTTATACTTACATCCCTGCTGCAGAGTGTGACTCAAGAAAATGCACAACAATTGTAGCATGTAGATTCAAGGCAATATTTATTAAATTAATGGGAAATTAATGAGTGGGAGCAGGAAGGGTACCTTAGTTCTCATGTCTTACACTTAGAAACTTTTAAGATAAATATTTTTTAATCAAAAATTGAAAACTGTAAGACAGTAGAACAAAATGGAGACTGGGGATATAGCTCAGTTGATAAATTGCTTGCCACAGAAGGTGGACAACCAGCATGACTTTCTCCATCACTAGCATAAATGTCACATGGGCATTGCTGTGGTCTGTTAATCTATGTGTTTAAGAAATGGAAACAGGAATCCTGTCTAGCAGGAATATCATATACAACAGATCTGGGTTCAATTGAGTGACTCTTCCTTAATGACTATTGGAGAGTAATCCAGTAATAATGCCAACGTCAGGCTTCAATACACATTATCACACATGTGCTCACTCATGTGCACCCATACATATGTGAACACACACTATACATATACAGGTGGACAAAAGTCAGTAACATTTAAAAAAAATTGGAAAGGGTGTGTCTTACTCTGAGTTTATGTGTTTTTCCTAAGTTAAAATTTTTTATTGAAGTTATCATCATACAGGTCTTTCACTTGTTTGGTTAGAGTTTCCCCAAGATATTTTATATTATTTATGGCTATTGTGAAGGGGGTTATTTCCCTAATTTCTTTCTCAGCCTGTTTATCCTTTGTATAAAGGAAGACTACTGATTTATTTGAGTTAATTTTATATCCAGACACTTTGATGAAGTTGTTTATCAGCTGGAGAAGTTCTCTGGTAGAATTTTGGGGTCACTTATGTATACTATCATATCATCTGCAAATAATGACACCTTTATTTCCTCTTTACCAATTTGTATCCCCTTGATCTCTTTTTGTTGTCTTATTGTTCTAGCTAACACTTTGAGTACTATATTGAATAGATATGGGGATAGGGGCATCCTATCTTGTCCACGACTTCAGTGGGATTGCTTCAAGTATGTCTCCATTTAATTTGATATTGACTGTTGATTTGCAGTAAACTGCTTTTATTATGTTTAGGTATGGGACTTGAATTCCTGATCTCTCCAATACTTTTAACATAACTTCAAGTCTCTCAAGAAAGAAATCGAAGATCTCAGAAAATAGAGAGATCTCCCATGCTCATGGATGGGCAGAATTAATATAGTAAAAATGGCCATCCTACTAAAGGCAATCTATAGATTCAATGCAATCCCCATCAAAATTCAGACATAATTCTTCAAAGACATGGAAAGAGCAATTCTCAAATTCACCTAGAAAGGCAAAAAACCCAGAATAGCGAAAATAATTCTTAACAATAAAAGTACTGCTGGGGGAAATCACCATCCCTGTCTTTAAGCTTTACTACAGAGTAATAGTGATAAAAACTACATGGTATTGGTACAGAGACAGACATGTTAATCAATGGAATAGAATTGAAGACCCAGAAATAAAACCACACATTTGCAGTCACTTGATCTTTACAAAGAAGTCAAAAATATACAATGGAAAAAAGAAAGTATCTTCAATAAGTGGTTCTGGTCTAACTGCCTGTATGTATGTAGAAGAATGAAAATAGACCCATATTTGTTACCTTATACAAAGCTCAAGTCCAAGTCAATCAAGTACCTCTACATAAAATCAGATATACTAAACCTAATAGAAGAGAAAGTGAGAAAGAGCCTTGAACTCATGGCACAGGGGGAAATTTCCTAAACAGAACTAAACCAAGAATTCATAACTGAAGAATCTCAAATGGCTGAGAAGCACCTAAAAAATGTTCAAAGTCCTTAGTGATCAGAGAAATGAAAATCAAAATGACCCTGAGATTCCACCTTACACCAATCAGAATGGTTAAGATCAAAACCTCAGGTGACAACATATGTTGGAGTGGATGTGGAAAAAGAGGAACACTCCTCCATTGCTGGTAGGATTGTGAACTGGTACAAACACTCTGGAAATCAATCTGGAGGTTCCACTATGTTCATAGCAGCCTTATTTGTGATAGCCAGAAGCTGGAAACAACCTAGCTGTCCCAAGATAGAAGAATGGATACAGAAAATGTGGTTCCTTTACACAATGGAATACTACTCAGCTATTAAGAACAAGGACATTCTGAGTTTTGCAGGCAAATGGATTGAACTAGAAAATATCCTGAGTGAAGTAACTCAGACCCAAAAGGATGTGAATGAATTACAGGGGTGGAAATGAAGAGGAGCCTGAGGAAAAGAAGGTCCAGCGACAGGTCCAACATGGGATCCAGCTCAAGGGGAGGTCCCAAGGCCTGACACTGTTACTGAGGCTATAGAGTGCTCACAAAAAGTGACCTATCAAGACTGCCCTCCAAAAGACCCAATAAGCAGCTGAAAGAGTCGCATGCAGGTATTTGCACCCAACCAATCGATAGCCTGACCCCTGTTGTTGAATTAGGGAAAGGCTGAAAGAAGCTGAGGAGAAGGGCAATCCTGTAGGAGGACCAACAGACAATTAATCTGGACCCTCGAGATCTCTCAAACACTGGGCCACCAAACAGACAGCATTCACCAGCTGATATGAGACTCCCAACACATATACAGTAGAGGACTTCTGGGTCTGTGTTCATTCAGAGATGATGTACCTAACCCTCAAGAGACTGGAGGCCCCAGGGAGTTTAGAGGTCAGGTGGGGTGGGGGGTGGGGTCATCCACGTGTAGTCTGGGCAGGTAGGGAGGGCGTGTGGGATATGGAGCAGTCGGAGGGTGGGTGGGTGTGGGGCAAGGAATGGAATATGGAGTGTAAAAAAATAGAATTAATTTTTTAAAAATTTTTTTTAAAAAAAGAAAAAATAGAAGGGATACATTTTTGTCATTTTTTTTTTCTGAATGAATATAGAAAAGTTCTTCCAAAAAACTTTTTTTAATTGAAGAGCAAATGGAAAATAGTCTCAAGGGAACCTAGAAATATCAAATAAAATGAAGCCCCATAGGAGGAACAATAATATCGCTCAACCAGACCCCCCACCCCCACCCTCCGCCGAGTGCTCTGGCACTAAATCACCAGCCATGGCTCCAGTCCCATGTATAGCAGAGGATGGCCTTATCGGAACTAATTAGAGGGGAGGCCCTTGGTCCTGTGAAGGCTTGATGCCCCAGTGTAGGGGGATGCTAGGGCAGAGAGGCAGGAGTGGGTGGGTGGGTGGAGGAGCACCTTCATAGAAACAGGGGGATGAGGATTGGATAGGGAGTTTTCAGAAGGGAAACCAGGAAAGGGAATAACACTTGAATTGTAAATGAAGAAAATATCTAATAAAAATTTTAAAAAAACCTTTAAACTTCTAAATGTCCTGACTTTATAAATGCAGCTTACAAATAATCACACAGAAAAGATGATATATTTATTACAAGTAAAATGTCAAGAAATTAATTCTCACGACATATTGAAAGAGGAGTGCACAGAGAGAACACAGAGATACAAAAGCTTAGGCCCTTAGAAAACTTGCTAAGTTATATTAACTTATGAAATAGAAATTTACCCATTTTAATCTATGTTAAAATTAGCAGAGTAAACCAATAAAATAATTTTAAAGTTAAATGTAATTAAACCTAATAATTACATAAATCAGAAACTAAGGATTAGACTAATAGATCTAACTTAATTCTAGTATAAGAATAATTTTAAAATATGGGCTGCAATAAACTGAAAACATTTACCCTTCAAAAGAATTTTCTTTAGGGCTATTTTTATTTATTCTTATTCTTTGAACATTTCATAGATATGTCTTAATATATCTACCTTCACTCCACCCCATCAAGCCCTCCCAAGTCCCTCTGCCTTCTGCTTCAAGTCCTCTGTTTGCTTTTTATAGCCCCCAGAGTCTAAACAGTGTTATCCATACATGCAGAGCTGTGGAGTTTTTTTCCACTGAGCATAGGCAATTGGCCAGTGGGGACCCCAACAAAGAAAAGCAGCTCCCACATCAGCCATTAAGTGTCAAGAGCTTCTACTTGGGGCTGGGCCTTGGAGTGACTCCGTGCTCCATGCAGGGACTTTTCCCTACCTTGATCTTGTGCAGATGACCACACTTGCTGTAATCACCTGTAAAATCTATACAAAAAGATTCTCAAGTATTGTCCTTTGACTCAAAATTTTCACTTTGGAGGATCACTTGCATTTCAAAAGAGAGTAACAAGTTACAAACATATAGGTACTTTTAGGTATATAGTGACTTCAAAAACTGTATCTTTTCTCAAAGCAAAAATTAATGAATGTGGGAAGCCCTGCTGTGCTCTCGGAGATTCTCAAACCGAAACTACAAGTTGACAGCTAGTCTC
>NW_022196898.1:81521968-81538504 GCF_008632895.1 Mastomys coucha
GGGGAGGGGGGAGGCAACAGGGGTTTGTTTTTGTTGTTTTTGTTTGTTTCTTTGTTTTTCGGAGGGGAGACTGGGAAGGGAGAGATTTACATGTGGATGGGGAAAATATCTAATAAAAAAGTTAATAATAACAGGAAAAGAAAAAAAAGTTTTGTTTATCCGCAGCATAATAAATCATGCATTTGGTAGAAATATCACGTTAAAAATATTTAACCTTTATTTTTAAAGTTGCAAATAATAATAATAATAATAATAATAATAATAATAATAATGACCCAAAGGCTATACTTTTCAATGAACTCCTACAGTTGGAGTGGCTCTTCATAGCAGAAATTGTGGAGCTTCTTTCACTATTAAATATCTCTCCATGCAATTATCAACCACTCAAAGAAAAATCTCCATAATAGATTTAGAACTTAAAAAACGACTATCTTTATATCCTCTTCCATAATTTGTGTCCATTGCTTGCATTCACTCTTCCTTGTCTCCTAATTCTTTCTAGTTCCCTTCTCTACCTGTCATTCTGTACCCACATTGCTTTTAAGCTGTTTTAATAACAGGAGAAATGAAGAAACCATCATGAAGAAGTCTTCATAGGAAAGTTAATTCTATAAATAGAAAGTTTTCAATTCAGAAAAAAAAATGTGTAGAAAACCTGAGGAATTACACAGTTGTTACCTTGGAATGTGGCAGTGATTCCTACGCTTGGGTTTTTCTAATGGCATTCATGTGTTTTCTAACTTTCTTTAGTAAACTTGCATTATACTTACAACCAAAAAAGATGATTTCTTTTCTACTCAAGAAAATAGTATAAAGCATAATTAGTCGAATGCTGGAAGCAAATCACTGAATGTTATTCATAGGTAGAGTTCACACACAGAGTTGAACCGATGCGAATGCATGTGTTCTCTTTCAACTCAGGGTAATTCTGGTGACCCATATTTATGAGATATATTATAGACTCTTTTCCAAGATATCATTGTTCATTCCTTCTAGTGACTCCAATTCTACCTCAAGACCCCATCTGACAATTTGCTTGCTTTCTCTGGCTACCTTCATAGTGAACGATGTGGGTTGTTTGAAGAACCCCTCCTGGCAGCCACATCGTTTTTCTCTTCTCTCTAATCTGCTTCCTTCCTGAGTTAGCTCTCTCGCCCGCGGCTTATCAACTTCCTGTGTTGCATGATCCAGGTTTCTGTCTCTTTATACTTCCACATCATGGAAGCAAAAGAGCCTATTTCGGAGAGAGAGACTGGCAAGCCAGGGACTATCCGTACCTCTCTCCTGTCTGGTGCTCAGAGCTCTCCCAGGCTGCCACTTCAGGCCTGTAATGATGTTTGTTTCTAGCCACTTTATGGCTGTGCTGCTGCAATTTTAGGGCCCTTTGCAGTGAATGGCAGGGTAAGCTTCCTCAGACCCAGTGAGCAGAATTCCCTACCCACTCAACATCTCCCTGGATACTTGCCTCCTCCTTCTCCTTCATCTCCCCCACTCTGACTGGTGCTCCCCTCTTATCTTTAGGGGATCTATTTCCCATTTGTTACCACCAGGCTGCGTGGACAATGTACTGCCTGTATTTCTCATCAGGCATCTCTCCTCTTAGGTACTCCCTCATCTCTGGGAATTGTTCCTTCACAGTAACATTTACATGGATCACAAAAACATTAGCATTTAATTACTGCTCAATTCCCCTGCTTTTCCTCAAACCAGAGGATGGCAGAAGGATTGGAGGAAGTGAATATTTAGCTAGGCAGCATTTATTTCTACATTAACAGTGCATTTGTATGTGAGTATGAAATCTATCATAATTGAGTGTTTTAGGATGATGAGGAAAAGGCAGTTTCTTTTGTTGTTATATTTTTAATCTCAGGCATATGCTCATCTTTCTATGTTTTCGAGTAAGTTGTGTGAATTAAAAGCATGATCACTGTCTATCCCTGAGAAAAGTATCATGTTTGTGTGAACATAAATGCCAGTTTCTAAAATTGTGAATTTGCAGGAAATCAGTCCCCAGCAGTGTAAGTGATGTAACTTTCCTTGAAACTTTCCATTGTTTTATTTCTCCTATAATCCTGCAAGTTTGTATTCTATATGCATGTTCTTAGGCTATTTCTGATTAATGACAAAGAATCAGTAAGTCCTACCACTTCACTGAGTTTAGACAAGAGAAAGATTACAGATACACTAGTAATCTGACGACTTGGTCTCAGAATTCTGCTCATATATCTTATGGTTACTATTTCACTAAATTTGTAGCTAAGCCAAACTTACATATTTTTATGCCAGCCCTGAGAAATATCTGAGAAATATAAAAAAAATATTCACTAGTGTAGTTTTTAAAACAAAAGCAACTGTACTTTCTATCATCCAATGGTATCTTTTAATGGCTGATACGTATTTTACTGAATTCAGCAGAATTTGTGATAATTATTAACCAAACAATGTATTTTAAGCATGTAGAGCCTCTGTACAATAAGGGCTTTTATATCCTCCACAATACGGGAACAAGACAGGAAGACATCAGGGACGTGGCTAAGGGCCAGCTAGGCTGTAGAAAAACAAGCCAAAACAAGACAAATTCATGCAACACAAGGAGACACAACATAGGCAGAAAGTAGTGACTTCCAGTATCCTATCTTAAGTAACTCAGCAAAGTTTGTGAATGGAAATAATAATGCCCAATCACATTCTGCTTTAAAAGGTAAATACAGATGAGATAAATAATAATAATAATTTAGCCATTTAATATAAGAAAAAAAAACACAGTCAGTGGCTATAGAATAAAGTAATTATCAGGTGGCAAATTCAATGTGCCCTTAGTATAATTCATTTTATACTGGATAACTGCATATACGCCTGCATGTATTTGTGTGCTTCATAATTATGAACCCTTATTCTTCAGGTGGCCAGGCATAGAACATTACAATGTCCAGTTTACTTTGTTTTCAGAATACAGTCAAAAGATTGCCTTGTGTGATTATTTAGGTTAGTTCATTTCCTCAAGCCTTTTACTTCCAGTTGCACTATTTATCCACGTCAAGCACAGCTTGTTGTATTTCACCTCATTTTCAAGTTCTTCAGTATGATCCGATTCCATCCCTCAACCCCCCTGGTAGCTTGTTACTTTGATTTTGTTTGTTGGTTGGTTTTGGCATTATTCTTCCTCTGAGACCAGGGTTTTCTGCTCTCCTGGTCACTGGGAGTCAGTGCTAGAAGTAACTCTGAGTCAAGAATGTTGCTAGCATTGCACCAGGTCTCAGGTCTAGTTGCTGGATAAATATCCACTCATTCATTAGTCTGGAAGAATTAAGCCCAGCATCAACTGCCATAAATCATTGTACTGTGGTGTATAAAACCTTTTCAAATCCTTTTTGGAACAAGATGGAAATATTCTTATTTAGGATACAGTATCCAAGGTAACATTTGATACTTACAGGTGTTGGGTGAGAAGCTCTGTGAAATGCAGGCTCCTACTTAGCCCCACTTACAGCATGGAACAAATCTTTCCAGATGGCACAACCGCGTTAATTCCCCATCACCACGGTTTTTAATAAGGCTTCATAAGCTAGATGAGATGCAGGGAATTCTCCTACTAAGAACTGTCTGGGGCTTCAACTCCTACTGAAATAACCCCAAGTGTGATAGCTTTGAGATAACCTTTGTCATTGATCTGAACCACGTTACCATAGGTAATTTTTTTAATAGCAAAATTACAGATACAGATGCAGATTTCTGTACTCCCCAAATCATAGGACTAGCAGAAAGGAGGTGTTTTAAGTTGAGTAGAGTTTGTGTTGATAAAATAACTACAGCAGTGAACAAAGCAGGCTAACCTACTGTCACTGTGCACTATGGAGCCAGATGAACCATTCTTACCTGTTATTTATATAGTGAACTCTGCCTTTAGATGGAGATTGCTGTTCAAACAGCAGAAGTATTTTCATATGAGAGTAGTTAAAAAAAAAAGCAGAGCTCATTAGAGGGCCAAAGTCCAAGATGCTTGGCCTGTCAACAGTGGTGAAGGGAGACCAGGTGTTTAAAGGGATTCCCACCCCCACCATGGTGTTGCAGTTCCTTCAAACAACCCTGCTCTTATTCCTCTGCATCCAGACTTCCCTGGCTACTTCTGGCTGGCAATCGTCTGTTAAAAGCTCCCTCCATCCACTTTTTCTCTCTGTTAAATCTATGCCTTGTTTTTTGAGCTCTCTATTTTATGAGTTTTGTTCCAAAGTATTATTCCCTGTTTACCCAAAGAAAGAACTAAGACCCACAGTGATCAGAGAAGGGCAAGTGACAAAAGGGAGGGCTTGCTTAGCCACACTGGGGCCTGGTAAAGGGAAGCTTCAGTAAATGAATGGAAGAGGGATGCTGAGAAATCAAGTGTGAGTAAAAATTCTGAGAGAGATGGAGAAAGGAGGCAGGCAGAAGAGAGAAGAAAGAAGAAACTGTTCTTGGCTTTGTTATATACACATGAGCTAGAATAACAAAAATACGAATTGACTTCTGTGGCTTTTTTTTTTTCATTTTAAAGTTACATTTACGTATTTGTTTAGGTATCAACCACTTGGATGTAAATGTAACTTTTATTTATCAGGTATAATTGTCATCCTGGAGGCTTACTGCTTAGTAAACTCATCCTTTATAGTTTTTTTGTTTTGTTTTGTTGTTTCTAAAATCTGGCTGGCTGGTTCAGCTCAGCTGTTCTGGCTCAAAGTCCTTTCTAAGCTGACCGATTCAAATTGGCTTCTTTCACCTTTGTACTGAATTGCTCTGCTTGGCAAAACTGCTTCCAAACTCCACAAACAGAACTGCACTGACTATGGGTAACTGAAGTGAACTCTACTCAACTGGACTGTTTTGCAGTCAACTTAACTCAATGGAACTGACTAATCTCACTCCCTAGAAGATATTTGGATATGATCCCTTGTCAGAGCAATCAAGTTGCTGAATTAAAATTCCTCTACATTTGGATTTTCCAATGTGCTGAATTTTAAAATACTACAAACATTGTCAACTTGGAAAGAATCTGAGGGAAACCATGTTTTAAAAGCTGCCAATAGGTGTTTCATTCAGAGAACTTTCTTAAAGTCCATCATTTCCTGAGGATTTTGATTTTTTTCTTACTTCATATTCAGATTAATTTTGGCAAACTAATTTAATTGTATTGGACTCATGAAGTTATTCATGTTGATCTGCAGTTGAATAACCATACTTATGTGTAACTGAAGACTAATAAGACAAGAGAATCTGAGAGATTAAAAGAGAAGGGCTGAGTCGGAAGTCAGGTGGTCCCAGTGCCTCATGGGTAAGCCAGAGATGCAAGGCTCTGAGCAGAGGAGCAAGGCGATACCCAACTCACTCCAAAACATGTTTTATAAAAATGAGCCAATGTCATACGATGGCCACAGTGATAAAAGATCTGTTCTAGCACTGAGAGACTGCATTCAGCACCACACTGAGGCCCTCCAGAGTGCTGGGCGCAGATCACGCTGAGTCCCTGGGAACATCTCTGCAAACAAGCTTTCTTCACAGATATGCAGAGTTCAGTGCAAAATTCTTGCGATAAAAAAAAAAAAATATTGCTCCACTAGAGAGCACTAATAGCCAAACTCTGATTGCTGAGATTTTAGTAGATAATGTTACTGTTCATAAATCTCTTTAGTGCTACATCCTAACCATCTCAAAAGGCTATGTCTGAAGAGGCAAAAGTCCTTCTGAGACACCCGATGACGAGTATAGCATCTATAATTGAGAAGGGCTTCTAAGCTTTACCCATAATGCTATCTGAACAACAATAGCAAACAGAAGTAAATGGTCACATCTTTATCAGGACTTCCTTTTATTTTAAATTTCAGCATAGCTCCAAAGGGTTTGGGGTGAGGAGAACTGGTAAGTATGATAGATCTAGGGAGGGGCATAGTTCCGCTACTCTCGTGTGGCTCAGTGTCAGTCAGAACTGTGCTTTGCTTTCTCATTAAGCAAATAGCAATCAGGTGTTCCCCAAGGCTCACAATCAACCCAAAATACTCAACTAGATGTTAGGTGCTAACAAAATCCAGAGAGTGATACTGGATTAGGACATCATTATGATTATGGAACCATGAACCTGCTGGGTGAGAACCATCCTGGTGAGCACTGAACACATAACACTTCTACAACAAACAAAAACAGATCAGCAACCGAAAAATTTGTCCAACTAAAATGAAAGAATTGCAAGGACTTTGTCTTGCCATGGGAGGCCTAGGCTTCTGAGAAGTGTATATATGTTTATTTGACTGCCAGCTCCATCTGAGTCAAAACCAACAAACAGTAAGGAACTAAAACTTCCTGTGGATCAAATGTGTTGGATGTCATGTTTGGGATTCGGTTGTACCATATACTGACTCACCATCTCCTTGGCTGCATCTTCTCCCTCCTCCACAGCTCACACATACATAGTAGTTGGCTCTACACTTCCTCCTCAAATCTGTTCTGTCTCCCATGTTTTCATTGAGATACATCAATCCATTGAACACACTGAGTACATTCAGTTAGAAAACTATGCATATCATTTTTTCTCTCAACCAATCATGTGAGTCTAGTGAATATGTTTTGTACCTTTCAGTCCTTCCCTTTGAGTTCTAGGCTGTCAATGAAATTTCATTTCAGCCCTTATTTCTTTCATTTGGACAGGAAGTTATAAAGTATTTCTATTTCCAATCTCTCCTATTAAACACAGGTATTTTTTTCTCTTAAATGTCTAAGCACCGTGCCATTCTCTGCTTAAACATATAAATTGTTTTTTGTTGTCCATAAACATACTTAATATTTTTTAATATAGAGGCTTTTAATAAGTGTTAACACAGACATTGCAACACATGGCTGCTTTGCAAAGGTAGATGTGGTCAAATCTAATCTGCTATGCTGCAAAAGTACTTCTGTCTGCCTTGCTGATTATAGGAAAGGTAGCACTCCAAGGGCAAGGCAATTTATACAAAAGAGTAGATGAATAAATGTTTAATTAACTGAGACTGGAACACAGGCTTGGGAAACAAAAAGGCATGACTGCAAATTTCTGCTCCACCATGAACAAGATACAAGTGTCCAGCTAAGTAGCTATGCCTTTTAAAGGCCAAGTTTTACCTATAAAATGGAGAGGTGACAGTTTCTGTGCTGTTAAGAAAATTGACCTTATGCTCCTAATACACAGGACTCCCTGTAAAGACGGTGTCATAGATGTTAATAGTTGTCATTGAAACTTAGCTATACAAAGAATAACTTCCTGTCAGAACCTATTTCAAGCAGGCCAAAGCACCACCTCTCTAGAGATAGGAAGAAAGTAGTGACCTGCCAATTGAAGGTCCTATGTATCCTTTATCTGATGCTCTCTGCACATCTCTTTAAGCCAGTGGAACTCAATGTACATTTAGAGGGTTGCTGAATGTGGTTGTGTGACTTGCTTGGTTAAAGGCAATATGAGCTGTATGCCAGCTCTAGACTTTGTCATAGCATGATGATTCTTCCACCTTCCACACTGGAAGCTTCATCAGAAGTTCTCACTGGGAAACTCATACTCTTCAAACTCGAAGCCAGAACAATAGAATAGATCACAGAAACCTGTTGTTGGGCAGAAGAATAAAGCAGATGAGCCCAGCCACCCTGCCATCGTGTGAGATAATAACTATGTTTTGAGCAGTTGTTGTCAGAACTATTTGTTATGTAGTATCTTTGTAGCCATAGCCAACTGGAATGACACCAAAATAAGTTCATTTAGATTTTTCATGTTTGATTTTCCATGAAATAGAAAATTGATACTGATTGACATGTAGATACATGAATTCAAAGATCTGGAATTTTGATGAAATTTAAAGCCATGAAAGTTTAAGAGGTCAGTTAGACAAGAACTGCTCTGTACCCTACCTAAATGCAAAAGGTCTAGAGCTAAACTTTGGACTGATGAAGAGGAGGCAACATAGGAAACCAGCCTGGATACTAGTGACTAGGGTGCCTCTGAGCCAACAGATGCAAGTTTCAGAAGTCTACAGTGACTGGACAGAAAATGAGTCTTAGAAAAGTAGACTCCAGATAGCCTATAGAATTGGCAGTGGCATGTTCTATGGGCTGTGGCTTAACAACAGGATTGCAGCCAAGATAAAAAAATAACCAAGTGGAGAAAAATGACCAATGAAACAGCCAGGTCATTCTTGCAAGATATTTGGGGCAATCAAAGGTAATATGATCCATTTTTATCTGCTTATAATGTCTGTGAATCTACAGATGAACCTGTTTTAAGGACATGAGAATAATGCTGGAAAGATTTGAGTAAACAAAGATGAAGAGAGTAGTATACAGGATCACGTGCATCAAATAAGGCACGTGTGATTCAGAGAATCTGGTGCAGTGTTTGTCAGGGTTTGGAAGTAGTTGCATTGGATCTTTGTAATTAGCAAGACAGAATATAGGAACAATAGCAGATAGATTCATAAGTTTGATGTAGTGATGTTGGAAAGAGATTTCGACTACTTTTATTTCTTCATTGGAAAGTAGGGGAGTATAACTAATCAATCAGAAGTTGAGTGTAGATGAAAGGATGGCTGACAAAGGAGGAAAAATGAAGTCAAGTAAAAGTACTTCAACATATGAAATTGGAGTAAGAAAAGAAAACAGTGAGCCTCCCAGTAGTATTAGTGTGGCTCTTCATACATTGACTAGATATTTGAGATATGAACCTTGGCTTTGGTAAATCACATGGTTATCTAGTTGTTTTTTAAATGGCAGTCATGATTTTCTTCCGAAGTTTGTGAGTTTTTAATATATCTGCATATTAGGTTACCTTATTTCTAGAAATATTTTTCCATAATGCAGACCATCTTGTACTTTTGTTCCTACGTTCTGACATAGAGAATATTTCTCTCTCTTTTTTTTAAGGTCATGAAATCGACCTTTCTCTTCCTTTATTTTATATTTCTATGCTTCCATTGTATTTCTAAAAATATGTCTAGGAAAATACAGGGCTTGGATTCTAAAGCTCATTTTTATCTAACAAATTTCACTGAGACCTTGAGAGGTTAGGAGACCCAGTAAGCCAGAGGTATAGCTACACTGGAAGAAGATCCGGCAACTTCCAGGAAACTTGTGACATCAACAATTCCAGTCCTTTCATTTTTGACAATATGTAATATTCCAAAGTTATGAAATCATGAACTTATTATATGCATTAACTTTTTCATTGATGAGAAGCAAACACGGACTCCTTTTCGATATACATTATCTAGAGGATCAGAACATTTGAAACAATTCCTGATGCTACCAGACAACAAATTTGAGGCCAGCATGGACTATGGACTAAGTAATTAATTCATGGCCAGCATGAGCAGTGGCAATATTCTGCTCTGAAATTAGAAGAAAGAAAGAGAGAAAGAAAGAAAAGAATGATAAAGGGGGCTGCATTAAATAGCTACAGAAGCCAAAAAAGACACTTTCTACAGCTATGAATTTCAAAATAAAATGAGTAATAAACAGATATTAAGAACATATTCTAATTAATTAATTACTTGGAAACAAAATATTTAGATGACCATAAAATATGATACATCAAACAAGAATCACATTTGGTCAAAGATGGATGTCACAAAAGGACGAACTTTTGATTCCTTGTCCCAGAAGTCTGTGAAATACTACTCATCAGAGATCCATTGCTGCCAACTACCTACCCCATCAGCATCATTCTTCAGGTCATGAGGAGTCGAAATCTCTGCAACACTCACCAAAGAAGAAGAATATTTTTTCCAAACACCTGAAAACATTTTCAGATGGAAAAAGAAGTTTCTGCCAGGGTAGTTAACATTTGCTGTTTCTGGATGTCACCTGCATTGATGATCATCCACCTCTTAGACATCTATGTCTAAATCTGATGACACCCCATGCTATTGCAATAAATTATCATTTACTTATTTGTTAAAATTCTCTGCAAAGAATTTTTCTTTTGATAAACATAGTCTGTTTGGGTGTTTGGCAATTTGCACAACAACTTGTGTATGAACATATGCTTATGTTTATAAGCAGAGATATATCTCTGTCTTCTTAGAAACCTCCTGTCTCAGAGACTGTGTCTCTGAATTGGGGAGGTTTATTTTGAGTGTGTGTTCATGTGCATGTGTGTGCATGTGTGTGCGTGTGTGTGTGTGTGTGTTTATGAAACCAAGACCCTTTAGCTGATGAGGAAATGGAAAGTAGCCGACTCAGCTGGGCATTATTTGCTTTATGACTTTGTATAATAAAGAGCTATTTTGACCTTTCTCCTTGACACTGAATAGACAGCTTTGAAACATACAGAATTTATTTTCACAGCCAAAGGTGGAGGAGGTAGTGAGTGCTGCAGTAACTGCTGTGCTTGCTAAAGGTTGCTCATTATCAGTAATATGTAAAATAGGGGGTCATCACAGGCTGACAGTCTGTCTCTATCCACTCTGCTGTATTGCTCAGAGTCTTAGTAGTAATCTGTATAAACTGGTTCTACATTGGGCAGAATTTCCAGGAATATTCAAAGTTTACATCTTTGGTCACTGCCATCATTATACAAGGGACATCTGTTAATCATTTTAATGATAAAAATATCCCTAAGTATTTTAAATGCCCCATTGTAGAATAATACTATCCTAGGTTATGATCCACCAAATGAAAGGATATTTTTGAATGATATGTTTAATATAAAATTGCTAAGCGAATATCCATTCCTACTAGATCTTCTAACAGCCCGTCCCCAAATATTACTTGTTAGACAGCCTAATTGTGTTATGTCCTCTGCTCTGGACTGTTCTACAAAGCACTAAATCGATAAACCAAGCTGGCTTCCTCCTGGATTCATCTTCTGCTGCCTGGAAGATAGGGAGAAGACTTGGAGCAACTTCTAAGAATTCTTTACCTCCTTCCTGTTTTCCCTTGGAGGCTTTCTGTTACTTCAACCCATTCATTGTTCTCCAACTTACAGTTAGTCTCCCAGGCGTAAGAGATTCTACTTTACCTTGTATCTACTTTTATTTGAAGAGGAGATGAAGCATGATGGAAGGCAGATTTCCATAATCTGGGTCAGCAGGCTTGCTAGGCAGGGTAGAAGAAGTAATCCAAGGAGAAGGCTTCAAAATCAAGGTGATAAAACCCAAGGTCAAGGCTGTCAAATAGTGTACATGTAAAATAAAGGAGAAAACAAAAAACGAAGTATTGAAATTATATAACAGATCTGAGAGTCACTTATAAGGCAAGCCAGGATCACCTGAAAACAACCAGCAACAAAAGAAAGCAAAAACCTTATGTGTGTTTCTGCTACAGTGTTAATGAAGGCTCATGGGCTCCAACAGCTGAGAAGCTTGATTTCAGGGCAAAGGAAAGACGAGGAAAAGTAGTGCCAATTAACTCCACAACAAGAAAAGTGCCCTCATTTAGATATGAACCCATTCTTGGAAACAGTATAGCTATTTTGTGTGAATATTTGCTTCTGTTTTATTTTTCTACAGCTTCAAGTTTAAGTCAGTAGTTTTAGCCCTGTCTCCTTCTTCAGTTTTGGTGTAGAGCTATGTTCTGGTGATCAATGTAATAGGAAAGTGTAAGAAGGTAAATACCCTTAGTAGGTATCATAAAGCCTACATATGGCACAGCTTGTTACTTGCACAAAGAATGGTCAAGGTGAATTTCTCTCAAAATTAACAACTTTGGGAGGGAAAAACTCTCTCTCTTTCCTCTCTCTCTCTCTCTCTCTCTCTCTCTCACACACACACACACACACACACACACACACACAAACACCATCTCAAGGAAAATCCAAGCATATAAAAAAATAGTAATAGTGATTTATGGACCATCTTCTCTGTGTAAAATCCTATGCCAAAACAGTGCACTTACAAAATCTTTTTATTTTTCAGTTAATCCAAAGGCATAATTATTTTACACACTAAGAAACTCAAATTACATTGAGTTTCTTGTATATTAGCTATATGATCTTTTTTATATTCTGGATTCTAATCATTCTTTATTATTTCAGATTTTATAACTTAAAATGCTTTCCAGTGCCTGTGGACTAAACTTATAGAAGAGTATATTGACCTTATGTTTTATCCCAGATAAAGAATAATATTGATAGCATACTTTTTAAAATTTCTCAAAATCAGAGAAAGAAATGACAGAAAAAAAATATAGAAATTTAATTCTGTATGGACCAGTCACAAATTTTTCGAGTTATTGACCTGTGTTGGTAGTAGTGGAAAAGAAAGTATAAGAGGAAATAAATTAACTTGTGGGGATTTCAACAAAAAAGTAAAGAACTCACTAATGTAAAGTGTAGTGGGATCTTTGGAAGTATTTTGTGTTTAAATTGGTCTGTGATGGGAATGTTTGTTTCACAACCTATGCTCTAAAAATTTGGAAGCTCTTAGAAGAAAGCTGTTGGAAAACTTTGTCACTTGAACATAAGGACCTGAGTTCGAGTCAGAATTCTCATGTAGAGATGTCTGTAAGATGTAGAGATGAAAATGTAATATGAACTCATATACAGTGTGGAGTCTTATACAGTGTGAAGCAGAATATGAGATGGAGTATAGTCTTTGTCTACTTCTTGGAATATAGCTTGGAAAATAAGACTGGGAAGAATTCCGTGATAAAACAGGACAGATAAGAATCTTAACTGAAATGATAATCATAGTGTTCTTACATTGGGCAAAAAAATAGAAAGTCACTTTATGTCCATGGGTGTCAGGTAATCAGTGGGGAAATAGCTCCTGGCAAAGAACAGAATTTGTCATAGGACCCAGACTCTATGTCAACTGCACTCCCAGCTTCTGACTTGGGAAGACATCTGTGTGGTGTGCCTACCTATCACAATAACTAAAACAAGTTATGTCCAAAGCCAAAAGGGGTAAACATGTGTATAAATAATTAAAGATATATAAAGAAAACCGCAGAATCTCTAGGTCATGAAGTAACTGGTTTGTGTAGAAGTAGTAAAGTAATATAGGGTAATCAATAGAAACACAAGTTTAAAACTAGCAAACATACAATATGAACTAACTAGTTCATATTGAACTAACTAGTTCATAACCCTCAGAGCTCCCAGGGACTCAACCACCAACCTAGGACTATACATGGTAGAACTGATTGTTCTGGCAGCATGTGTATAGTAGAGGATTGCAAAGTTGATCATCAATGGGAGGAGAGGCCCTTGGCCCTGTGAAGGTTCTGTGCCCCAGTGTAAGGGAATGCCAGGGCCAATAAGTGGGAGAGGGTAGGGTGGCAAACATGGGGAGGGGGAGGCAACAGGGGTTTGTTCTTGTTGTTTTTGTTTATTTGTTTGGTTTTTGGAGGGGAAACTGGAAAAGGAGAAATCATATGACATGTAAATAAAGGAAATATCTAATAAAAAATAAAATAAAATAAAAATAGAACTGTAAAAAAAAAACCAAAAAACAAAACAACAACAAAAAAACACAAAAAACAAAAAACTAGCAAACACGAGAAGAATGCCCGTCTTGTTGAGGTGAACTTTAAAATGTACTGATGCAATGCTAAGGATCATTTAAAACTGATCATGGATAGTATTCATCTCAGTTGTGACATCACCTTCCCACTATTCTTCCCTTTTGAAGTAGAAGAGTTGGATGTATATGGCATATAATTTAAGAAATTACAAAACTTTAAAAAAGAACAGCAATTCTTGAGATGATGACGGGATATATTTTGAATAAGACCTATAGTTTTCAAGGGTAGACTTAATGACTTTTAACTCACATGGAGGATGGTATGGAAGGAAGGTAGTTTTAGATGCACCGTAGTGTTAGGATATCTGGTGTAATTTCCAAAGTATAAAGTCTTGTCATGCAGCATGAACTTATTTAAATATTTATTTAGTGTTTTTAATAAATTGGGGTCTGCCCTGGGATTTGGGGGTGGGGTACATTGAGACAGGAAAAAAACAAAATTTCCACTCTCAAGATTCTTCTGTTATACAAGTAAGAATGAACAATAAAGCATAAGAATCAGAAGTGAGTTACTACTGTGTTAAGGTAAACATTGCTGAAGGCTTGTTCCCAGGAAGCAAGGTTTCAGACTGTAATTTCTTTCCTTCCTTCCTTCCTTCCTTCCTTCCTTCCTTCCTTCCTTCCTTCCTTCCTTCCTTCCTTTCTTCCTTCCTTCTTTTCTCCTTTCCTTCTTTTTTCCTTCCTTACTTTCTTTCTAAATTTTTACTTATTTTTATTTTATGTGCATTGGTGTTTTGCCCACATGCATGTCTGGGTGAGAGTATTAGATCCTCTGGAACTGAAGTTATGGATGGTTGTGAGCTGCCATATGGGTGTGGGGAATTAAACCCAGGTCCTCGGGAAGAGCAGCCAGTGCTCTTTACCCCTGGGCCATCTCAGACTGAGCAGTAGAACTTTCATTTAGGATTATTTTGAAGGATTCTTCTGGGAAGAACAACAAAGGAAGAGCATATTAGCCCAGGCATGAACTCCTGACACCTGGTTTAAATACTAAGAGATTCCCACTGAACCCTAAAGAAGTATTCTCCCTCATTGGAGACAAAACCCACTTGACTGCAGAACTTATACCTTAAATTCCTTCAACCCCAATTCACTGCAGAACAGTTTCATATTAATCCAAGACTGCCATAATATACTTTGACAGTTCTTTAATTATCATTTAAAGGGAATATAAAAGATTTTTTGCAGTAATATTTGAAGAAGTATAAAATAACATCTAGCCAAATAAGTTACAACATCTGTTTGACATGAACTATTGCTAAATGACCCTAGCAAAACACCTAGCAAAAATATGGTGAGTTTTGTTCCTTTATTGAGTTTTCTGTAAATTGTAAGCCTAGGATCCTTCTGGACTTTTTAAGATGCTGACTAAAGAATTAAGTGAAAATACAATGTGGGTAAATGATCTTGAATCTACTATGTTTTTCAGGGTGGCAATAACCTTTGCCTATTCGGCCTTGGTTTCAATGTCAGCACTTGTAATGTCTATCACCACAGTAAGTGGCCAGGGTAGAAACTTTGCTTTTGCCTTTGTCAGGATGAGGCAGGGATGGGGGCTGGGACTTTTAGCCTAGAGCCCAGAGATCTACGACAGGACATTTCACAAGATAGATTGCATTTTTTTTTCAGTTGTGCACTCTTTTATCAAACAAGCCCATAAACTCATTGGTCTTTGTAAATCCACTGTGAGCCACTGCTGGAATTTGATTACCAAGCATAATCTACTCAAAAGAGGATGGCAATAATGATTTTTAGCACTTTAAGTTATATGAACTTGGACTCTGCACATAACAAATTTTTTGAAACTTTTTTCTTTTCACTCTTATATGTAACTACACTAGCCAATATCAAAGTCTGGTTGGAAGAGACTATGGAAATCATGGCTTTGTCTTTGAGGTTTGCTTTCATTCTTCTTGGGGAAAGTTCTTTCTTCAGTCAGCTATCCCCAGGTGTAAAAACATGGGATGTGAATGAGGGATGGGAACTTCTTTATCTGAGTAACTTCTCTCAGCTTCCATCTTCCTTCCTTTTTGCTTCATTCACTGTAACTTGTTCATAGGCACACACATCTCGCTCTCACATATGTTCAGTTCTGTTCTCTCCCTCAACAGCTTCCTAGGCTTCTGCCTGCCTGCCATTTTGATGCTGCTACTTATTATAATAATTGTACCAACTGGAGTTTGACAGTTCAGCATTGCCATCTTGTCTCCATTAATTAGGGCCCCTATGAGTCCCACTGCTATCAACGAGGCTGGTTATTATCAGGGCTGCTAAAGCATTCATTTTCCCTTTTGGTACATAGAATTTTCCCTCAGAGATCATAGTGGTCTTTTGGGTTCTCTGACTCAGCCAAGGCCCACTTATGTGAGACTTTGATGTCTTACAACTGTAGCTTGAAACATTTCTAACACTTCCTCCTCACAGAAAAGAGCCCCTCCTTTTTCCCAGGCATCTAGCAGATCCTTACTCTAGCCCCTTACTTACCAGCCAGACACTTTGCACCAACTTCAAATCTTATAATCAGGGTGGGAGCACAATCCTATGGATAAACAATTAATCAGCATTCTCACATTTGAATACCATGTTAACGGTCCTGCTTCCTTGTGACATAAATGAACTAGTTTTTCTTCAGTTTACAACTCCTTTCCTACTTTAGTAAATTATTACATGGAGTAAGTGGTGATTTAATCCTAGTTACTGGCTGAGTGTCAGGCAGAATCAGAAGACAAGACTGGGGATGGGAATGACTGCCTATCCTACAGAAAGCACATTTAATTTCATAAAGAAAAGACCACAAGGAAGTGTACACTAGTCTTCAAGTTAAGAAGGCGAGTCTTGCTGGGTGGTGGTGGCACATGCCTTTAATCCCAGTACTTGGGAGGCAGAAGCAGGCAGATTTCTGAGTTCAAGGCCAGCCTGGTCTACAGAGTGAGTTCCAGGAAGCCAGGGCTATACAGAGAAATCCTGTCTTGAAAAAAGGAGAAGGAGGAGAAGGAGAAGGAGAAGGAGAAGAAGGAGGAGGAGGAGGAGG
>NW_022196898.1:81538615-81585768 GCF_008632895.1 Mastomys coucha
GAAGAAGAAGAAGAAGAAGAAGAAGAAGAGGAGGAGGAGCAGGAGGAGGAGGAGGAGGAGGAGGAGGAGGAGGAAGAGGGCATGTCTTCAGGACATGGGAAAATCTGGGAGTTTGAAGTTCAGGGGTTCTTCAACTCAGATATTTATGTCATAGGTTTTGGAATGCTGCTTCCTCCCATTCTAGAGCTCGAGAGTCTTCTTAGCACTGGGAATTCCAGGTTCCCTGCACTCAGTTCCCATTTAACCAAAACATTACTTTAGCCTTTCTTTGCACTGGCCAAGAAGACCCTCTTTATAGTAGTGATTGGTCATCCTTGGGTTTCCCTCACCATTCCCTAATGTATCAGTAGTGCCCCCCCCCCAGAAATTGTCACCCTATTCAAAGCTCCACAATTTTCCGAACTCTTGATGTGGTACATATGCCACTGAATCAGTTTTAATATCTACCCTCCATCTTATGCCACTGAACATTTTAATAATTTCATTGCAAATACCAAGGGACTGGCAGTGTTCCTTCTATACCTTCTGAAGAGGTTTTTATTACCATCATCTAGACAGATGGTCTAGCTCTATACATTTCACCTTAGACTCTTCTTTCTATGATAACTGCAGTACAAAGATTACAGGTCACAGTTTACGAGACTTTAGGCTATTGGGTAGTTGCTCCTCTGGGGACCTATTGGGCAGTATGAGGAAAGAGCTGAATGCTTTTTCAAAAGAATGAATTGTGACATAGTCACAGCAGGAGATGGCTTGGTGGATCTTGTAGGGTGTGCTACAGTTTGTTTGCACTTCCAGTAACTCCAACTTGAAAAATGGGGGTTAGGCCATTCACCCTTTTCGATGGACCATTGTATGTAGGACGCCCAGTAGAAGGAGAAATAATATTGAAAATTGCCTCAGTGCAAGACAAGAGCTAAGAAGAGCTCAGCCAAGTTCAAAGTCACCACCGTCGCTGGAGGAGTGAATGGTTTCTTCATGGAAATGTGAGAGAAACCCAGGAGATGCTGTAGGAAATTTTACTAGAACTGTTAATAAATTCTATGGGAAAAAAAATAGATCAATTATGTATGCAAGATCACAGTGGCTGGAATTAGGGGTGACAAGGAGGGGTCAATTCAGTGTTGGTAGGTTATCAAAGCAGAAGATAAACAACTCTCTTAATATATTTTAGAAGAGACAAACATAAGATTTTCAGATTAGTTTTATATAGAGAATAGAGGATTGCATAAAACAGGATTCAGTGTGAAAATAGAACCAAAAGGAGAAACATAATATGGGAGATTGGCTGACGTGATTTTGGAGGCTGAGGAGATCTATAATATACTGTATTATAGCTGAAGGCTCTCAAAACCTGTGAGCCAAAGTGTAAGTCATAGCCTGAGTGCAAAGTGCTAAGTCTGCAGTGATATATGAAAGCAAGTGCTAATGGATGTTCCAGACTATCTTACGTAGGGCTACACTGCTGAACAGACACCATGACCAAGGCAACTCTTATAAGAACATTTAATTGGAACTGGCTTACAGGTTCAGAGGTTCTGTCCATTATTATCAAAGCAGGAACATGGCAGCATCCAGGCAGGCATGGTGCAGGAGGAGCTGAGAGTTCAACATCTTCATCTGAAGGCTGCTAGCAAAATACTGACTTCCAGGCACCTAGGATGAGGGTCTCATAGCCCACACCCACAGTGAAACACCTTCTCTAACAGAGCCACATCTTCTAATAGTGCCAGTCCCTGGTCCAAGCATATACAAACCACCACACAGACTAAGGTGATCTTCCACACTTTCATTCTCTTCATGTTGCATGATGTCCGCCAGCATTGACAGGAGAGATCTTTACATATTCAAATGTTGGGATTTCCCAAGGATACTCTTACAGTTGTACTAATCTCATGAGATAACTGTTTTGCTAGATAGCTGGATACCTTTTTGTTCCGTTGAGAGACACAGAAAATGAAACATCATAGGATAAAGGCAATGTAAGATGACTCTAAGATGTCTGATCTAAAATGATGCAATTGAATCCATTAATTAAGCATTCAGTTTGGGGGGGGGTGTTGAGAGTGCCCAACTTTAGATAATCAATGCAGAATTTTAATAAGTTAAATATAGAAGTCCAGAATGGAGAAGTGCTTTCTGAAGGCCCATAGCATATGGATGAAATTTAAAGGCACTAGATTGGATGAAATGAGGAAAGGGGTGACCAGAGACAGGTAAGAACAAACTAATCTGAGTCTAACCCTGAACTAGTTCACCACTAAGAAAAGAATCCCAAGAGTGTTTTGTTTTTTTTGTTTTTTTTTTTAAGCATTAGTAAGAACACGTCAGATACCATGTATGGGCAAAAGAAGAGGCAGACTGAAGTCATATTTGAATCTAGCAAAGGGCGGGCATTGAAATCTTTACCTGAGACTAGCTGAAACTGGCTCGACGCACAAAGATGAAAAGAAAACATCACTTTTCCTATTTCTTTAGGGAACATTTTCTACCAAATGAGTGCACAGAGCCATAGTTGGAGGGAACAAGTGGAGGTAACTGGAAAGAAAAAGCACAACTCTTTGTGTGGCGCTGGTAGTGAAATAGTTGGTGGTAATAATTGGTGATGGGAAGTGGGCCTTGCTATAGTGAAGTTCATAATAAAATCTAGAGCAGACTCGGCATACTGAAAATATGGTGGATTTGAACATTAAGTAGGAACATCCAATGTTCCTTCTAATAGAGGGAACCACAGATAATAATAGCTGACCACAGATAATAAATGGAGAGTTATAATGTGATAGATGAGGCTTGCCCAGTTTTTCTTCCTATGGTTTTTATGAATTAACTCAGCGAGGTAGAACCTGGAATGAAGAGTATGGAGGTGGTTTTATAGGTTTGAAGAGGAAAAACTTAAAAATAAAAAGGGTGGGAGTGTTGTAATGCTATATCATTAAAAAGGCCTACCTGAATAACTGTAACAGAAATTCAAGTGAGATGGAGATTCATACAGTAATTTTTCCAGTCATAGATACAGGAGTGAAAGAGACCGTTGAGCTCTGTGCTATCAGGGTAAACGAGTTTTCTATAATTAGATTAGCCAGGAAAGAGTCAAGGCTAAAAAGTCAAGTCTATAAAAATAGTGTATTCAAATTTATTAAAAATGGAAATTTGAGAGCTGGGCAGTGGTGGCACACACCTTTAATCCCAGCACTTGGGAGGCAGAGACAGGTGGATCTCTGAGTTCAAGACCAGCCTGGTCTACAGAGTGAGCTCCAGGACAGCCAGGGCTATATGGAGAAACCCTGTCTTGAAAAACCATAAAAAACAAACAAACAAACAAAAAGAATGGAAATTTTAGAATGCTTGCAAGTGATTTTTTTTTTATAATGAATACATGAAAAAACAAAGGTGTGAAATAATGATAGGAAGGGGGTGGTCAGAGACTTGTCCACTCTGGGGTAGAGATTATGGAATAACTGAGAAGCAAAGATGTAGGGAAATGACTTAGAAAGGAAACCAAGAAATGGTTGTCTAGAATGTGGCCACAGAACTTTGAAAGAATGGAAATGATTGTTGCAATGGAAGAGTCACACACAGAACTTTGAAAGAATGGAAATGATTGTTGCAATGGAAGAGTCACACACTCAAGAATTGAAAACCCTCAGAACCTAACAAAGAATTGTGGTAGAGCAAGCCAAGAGCTGAAGATGGGTGTTTGAAGGGTTGAAGAGGAGCTCATAGTTCTCTAGATGACTTAAGTGAAGTGCAGATGGTGGTAGTGTGTCATAATGACATCCTACTAAGGCATGGGAGGAAAAAGATTACAGAGACTAGATATTCTGAAGTGATAATGGGGAACAAGGGCACAACTTTCCCATTGACAGCTTAAGAAAGCAATGGGGCATGTAATGTCCAGAAATGAAAAGCATCTCAGCCAGTACAAGAAGATGAGAAGGACCTCCAAAGACCCTGAGGGGGAAAGAGTCATTTTGATGATAATGGCTATCCACTCTCAGGAGCTAGAGGCACATGGATGAGGGCCATTAGGTGGCATGTATATAGAGCTACATGAATGTGGAAATAAATGAGGTCCTGAGAATCCAGAGTTTCTAGTTGTCACAAGAATAGTGAAAAGGTGTGGTCAATGATAGATCAGTGATCCTGGTCAATAGGGCAGGAGGTGAGTGTGGGAGTGAATATGCAAGCGTTAGAATTTTGGCCTGTTCTTGACATCTTCACTGCTGGAGAACTGAAGAGAGATGTTATTGATTATAGAACTCTGCATGGAACTACAATGACTTTGAAACCCTTCTTATGAGAGCAAAAGTATTCAATTATTGGCTTCTAAATTGGTAAGTTGAAATATGAGGCAAGAGTTTCTAGTTTATAATTTTTACATAAAATAGATTGTTTTCCTATTAAAAATTGCAAAACAATTATATTTTGGGTATTTAATGCAAAGACAAAGATTATGGAGTCACACTCAAAGTATATCTGCTGCGTACTACACAAGGGTGAACCCACCACAGCTTCTTTGAGGAAGTGACATCACTGTCTCTGTGAATGACTTGTGAATGCAGGAATTTCCTTTCTTTTGGGGCATTTTTTGTTACCAATCTCCCATTCTGATGACTTTTCTGAACCATCTTCCTTGCATCAAAAAGCTCCTGTGTCGTCAACAGGACGTCTACAACTATAGACATTTACTGCATTGCCTCTACATTCTCCTTTGTCTTTCAGAGAATCTAAAATGTCCTTAAGGAACATGATGTCCCTTCCCTCCTAGTCATCTTGTCCTAAATCAATCAGGATCCTTCAAGAGCAAACCAAGCAAGGCTGACTGCAAAGGTAATGAACATTTTTCACCCCCTCTTTTTTATGTACCTTTTTTATATGTACAATGGAATTCTGTTCTTCTGGAATCTCACCCACTGTCTTTTTGCTTCTTGAAGGTTCTCATCCCTGGAGCCATATCCAACACTACAAACTTTGTGTCCGTTCAACTTTTGATTACAGTTTCCTGTGCAGGATACTTCTTTTTTCTCCCACTTGTGTTTCCCTTCCACTTCCTTCTTAAGGAAGTGGTTCATCAGGTCATCCTCAAAAAGTTAGGCTTGGATGTTCCAGAGTGTTTTCTTGTCATATTCAAATTTCAAATTATGTAAGTATTCTCAACACTCCCCTTTACAAAAAGAAAAAAAAAAAAAGATAATTGTTGTTAGGTGTGTGTGTGTGTATGTGTGTGTGTGTTAATGTTGTCCGATACTCTCTTTTAAGCTAAGAGCAACTTCTCAGCACTTGACATTATTTCATGTACCTAGTAAATGTTCAAGAGATATTCGATGAAAATATGCTAAAAAAATAATCCTGGCTGGAGAGGAAAAGCAAATGGCTATTAGCCGAGTGAAGAGAAAACAGTAAATTAAAAATTCCACTGGCATAGAAATTTTAACTTATTACATCTTTTCGGTATAGTAAAATTTTATTAAATGAAAAAAATTAAAATACACTTAATACACTTAACATTTAACACTCAATCTCAGGAGACATACAGGTGGTAAGATTTTTTTACAATTCCAATCCAAATGCACTTTTAGAAAAACAACAGTAAAAACTGTGGCTATTTTCTCACAGTCAACCTTTAAAAAAAATCTGAAGAGACAAATGTTTTCCAAAGTACAATATTAACCAAAAGCCATTTTCCCCTTTCCTCTTATTAAACTACTTAATTTTAAAAATGCTCATGCTACTGAACTCTCTTCAGTTTTTAAAAATCAATCACTATCATGCTGAGTATTTTTAAGTGAATCTGACACTTTGCAGGATCCCATAAATAAACAAAACGTGCACAGCTTTGTTTATGTCGGGAACCTTCTGTTAAGTGTTGCTTCTATTTATTTACTTTTAAATTATGCCAGATTTTTGCAAATTTGAGTCAGTTTGGGGATCAACTTGAACATTTAAAGACTAGCTATTTACTTTGCTTATGATATTTTGCAATTACGTCAGGGCACAAGACTTGAGGGCTGGCAGAAGGCATTATGGGAAAATATTCAAAAATGGACCAAAACATTGAACTAGATATGCTATGGTATGTTACTAAAACTTTATGATTTCTCTTAACCGAATTTCCTTTAATTTTTTCTCTTCTTTTTGCTTTTTCTTCACATTCAGAGAACTTTAGCTCATACTCCTTATACTTCAGACACTCAGCTAGTTAGTCCATGATTTGTATGGGACAGTATAAAGGTCTTATGATCATGAACGTGAAATATGGGTCAATAAGGTTAATAGGGAAATCAAAAATTTCCAGAAAGCCATGCATTTCAAAAGTAGGCCCTATGTATAGGAATTAATAAGTGATATTGTAATTTTCCAATTTTCTCAAATAAAGAACTGACTCCTACAATTAACACAAAGTAACTTCCTCTTATACGAACTTTGACATGATTCATGAGGCGCAGGCCTCGATAACTTTCTAAGATAGTGGAAATCAAGTGATAGTTGACCTACAGAAGGCAGCAAACAATGATATTTGTCTAACCAATAGCAATGTATCTCCTAGAGTCTCCTTGGACCTTCATAGAAACATGGTTTCTATCTTCCATGCTGTCCTGTTCTTCAGGAGGATCTCATCTTTAGTCCTGAAAATGATACTTATTTAGAAGACAATGTCATTGAGAGTGGTTGGCTTCTGTGTGCCTATGCCATCTAATTTTAACTCAGAGGGGTCAGCAGTAGCACTTCTGGGCAAGCTTTTTACACTAATAATTTAGACACATAAGCAAGCCTTTCTTTTTCCATGCATACAGTTTATGTCTGAATATGATGCCTGAACCTAGTGCCAGTGGTGACTATGAGGGAAATATTCTGTTCTTTATAGCTCTTGTTGGGCACTATCCAATTTTTGGACTCCTGAAACTTGGTATGAGGAAAGGCAGGTAAATCAACCTTTGCTGACATAGGAGACCAGAGTTGCTTGCTTTTCATTAACATAGTACAGGAGTTCTGTAAAGACAGAAACACTCCAAAAAGAGAGCTCTCCTGTCATCATGAAACTCAAATGAGGCAAGTTATAAACACGCACATATAGCTATATTTCAAGCAAAGACACCATTACGAAATTTTAGCCATGTTCCAGAAACTAGGTTGTGACCAGCAGGTTCTCTTTTCAAAGAATAGTCATTCCAGTGAAAAATTCCATTACTGTGACCATTCCGACTCTGTTTCTATTTTACTTATTACTTTTCATGTTTCAAATTACAGATAAACCCTACCTTAGCAGCAATAAATTAATACATTGAGAATTATTTTTACACATTGAGAATTGTATACCATTTACATTTCTATTTGAAATTGGGATTCATGGTGGAATGTATTTTTTTTTTTTGGCAAAATGGGTAAAGATTTTCTAGTAGATAATTTTAATCTTACCCTAGATGTATTCTTATAGGATGTAATATCAAAGATGGGATACTGTTTTTTTTTTTTAATACCCGTAATTGTGTGGCTGATTGCTTTTACACTCACAAGTTCTTACAACACTAGCCAAGTCATTTCCAATCTCCACCAATGTCTTTGTGGAAACTGGATCCACAAGAACATGGCACATCTAAAGGAAGAAGGGGCTGGATGTCAGCCTCCAATGCTCTACCAGGCTAGGCATTGCTGTGTGGTAAGCAGGCAGTACAGATGGACACAGACCTTGAGTTGCAGATTCTTGTGCTTCTGTAGACAGAAAAGTACACAAAAATACTGGTAAACTTGAGGCCCCATCACCAGAAGGGTCACCAGCTCCACTGCCAGAACAGAGCAAACCAATCTCTCAATGTTTGGAAGAAAAATTAATATTTCACTCAGTTTGTTTAACTTCTTGGACCCAAATAAAAGATGTATTGGGGACTACATTCAAATTGTCAGCTGGCCATTTGTGATTCTGAAGAGAGGAATGTGATGTCTCCTTGCCAGATAGGACTCTTGTTTCCTAGCCTGTCTGACTGAGAAACATTTTCATCCAAGGTAGATTCCAAGAAGAAAAGGCCAAATATGGAAGGGAAAGCTTTAAAAGGGAGCAAATGTTCATTCTGGAGAAACAAAGAAAAGCAGTGTAAAATTAACAACTCTGAGAGGTGGGAGGGTGTATTTTCAGGTAGTTTGCTTCTGTAGTACTGTTCTACTAAATAGCTTTTAACACTTTGCTAACATTAATTAAACCTCACAAACCCTGTGAGATAGGTAATTACTATAATTAAGGTGATATTTCAGACTGGTAAAATGAGACTTAAAATACCCCAAGGTCAGAGTAAGACTCTAAGGCCTAGTTTTGCAGCTTGGTTATACATTCTTATGTCAGATGACTATCGTAGAAAGGGGCTTGTCGGTTTTATGTCTTGCTCTCTCTGCACACTTAGATTAAGATATAATGATGAGTAAACTGAGACATTAGACTGCAAGTTGTTTAAGGAAGCTTGAAGATGATACGAAACAATATCTAATACAATGATTCATAATCCACAACACTATATATACCATTTCAAATTCACTTCAATTAATTCATTTATTTAAAAAAAACTGCATGTAAACTGCTAGTTTAGCAAAATGCAAGCGCAAATGAAGAGATCAGTGCACAAAAACCACTCTCTGTACTACACAATGACATATAAGGGGCTGCCATTACTTTAGAAAATGAACTGAGCACTGAGCAGACAGACAGAAGGAAGGCTTCTTGTTGCTATAACTACAGAATAGCAAAGGTCAGCACAGGGAAGGGATGGGGATCTTGTCTGGCTTGAATTTTAACAATTCAGTGATATTATCTCTAATTCTTTCTCTCAAGGAAGGAAAATGGAAGTGTGCTTTTTTTTAAATGGTTAATTAAAACTGAAAACATTTGTTTTTAGAAAAGCATGGAGAATGGTTTATTAGAAATAAAGTATTAATAATACTAAAATATATACAACCTTGGATTTTTGCAAATATTTTTATGAAAAATTATTGGATTTAAATATAGAACACATTATTTTCATTACCCTCAACTGTCATGGTTTTCAGCCTTGACTGTGGTCATCCAAACCATAGAAGAAAAGCATGGTAGGACAATGAAGACAGCTGAACAGGCAGCTTATAACTCAAGACTCCTGTGTTAGTAGCAAAATGTACAAGCTTAGAACATGAAGTTCGAAGTGGTGATGATGCTGCTGCTGCTGCCTCCATATTAATTGGAAGTGAAAGACAATGAAAAGTGTGTAGACTTTTGATTTTTAAGATCTAGTGTAATCTTATTACTGTGGATTCATAGCACTAAGTAAACTTTGAGGGGTTTTCTTAACATGAACTATTAAGGAATGTGAAATGTTATATGATCTTCAGAGGCATAGGTCTCTAGGATAAGCAGCAGTATTTGCATCATAATTTTTGATTTTTCTGTATGATAATAGCAAGTTGAACTATGCTATATCTGAGGAAGTGAGTTTGCATTGAGTTCTTAGAGAGATAAATAGAAACTGGCCTCACATAAAATTTATCTCAAAGCCATTTTAATTCAGTTTACTACATTTCCTCTAATTTTATTATTTCTACTTTCTTTATTGTTTAGTAAACCTTTATTTGAACAACCTAGTTCTGTCGAGCCTGCCCTTAGCTATTTAAGGAAGCATCAATTGTTCCCATTATACCATGAAGAAACTGTGTCGTACAGTGGTAGTCTCAAAGGGCAGTCACTAGTAAAACCACCCCCAAGAGGAAAAGGAACCTCGAAGTGAGATTCAGAGCTTTGTAATCTGCACAATATCTGGCAGGTTATTCTTCAAGTGTTACTGTGGGTGGAAGCTTCCAGATGTTCCTCATATGTTTTTCTCATCTCAATAATGGAGTTACAATCAGTAGGTGACCACCAGGGATCTTTGTGGCCATTTGTGGCAAGTTCCCAGTTCTTGGCAAGTGCTTGGTAGCTTGGGTAATGTGTTCCACCTGAAGACCAATCAATCTTGCTTCCTTTTTGCCCTTCTGCCAGTTGAACACTGGAGAAATAGTTGATCCTGAAGTCCCAGGTTAAAAGGAAATGGAATCCATGAATCCCTTAGAGCTGAGCAACCCTCTGACCTGGAATGACCATCCTTAGGATGACCAATGTATTTCTACAGTTTTCCACTGTGGGGCTATTGGGATAATGAAAGTGATACTGATCGCAGAAGCATGCGAAAGATACAAACAACTTGCAACTATTTGGAAGTTGTGGCAAGCATCTTGAAGAGCAATCCTTAAGTTTTAGTATTTCACAGAATTATAGATCTTGATGAATTAACTTGAAAATTAACAATGGCAAACAGTTTCAAAAACTCTGGCATTTTATCTTGGAGACAACAATATAGGGCAAAGACTAGTGCAAGAGATGTTGGACTTTCAAGTATCTAAGATTATATCAAAAATGAAGCTGGAAATGGACAAGAAAAGAAATTTTTCCTTATTGCATTTGGGGAAGCCTCCAGTTAATTCTCTAGTGGAAAGAAGATGGATGCCATAGCTAAAAGTTGAGGAGGACTGTTCACAATTTGTCCTGCATGTTCAGTTGGCATCACATTAGCCAAGGGTCCACAATCATAATTAAATCTAAGATTCTAATATCTAGACAGCGTCTAGCGATCAATTAATTATTGATCATAAAACTCAGACTGAAGTTATAATCATAAGGCACTGGAGAGACACTGGATTTTGTAAAATCTGCTAAATTGGTAAAATTGATTAAAATTCCTTGACTTTTTCTGGAATTCCTCCCCTCATTTTTTTTTTTTTTTCTGAAATGGAAGTATGAGATTAAATAAGATACTGCAAATTACTGAACATGGTGCCTGGTACAGATAGGTCATCAATAGTAGTTATCAACAGTAACTTTAAACATTAAACCCATGCTTTAAATGTTTGTAAACTTGGAAGCCAGGTGTGATAGCACACATAATCTTAGTATTCATCAGACACAGTTAAGCTCTCTGTAGCACAGTTAGGCTACTCTGAAATATCCAGCAGGACCCTGTCTCAGCGAAACAAACAAACAGTATTCACATCTCCATATACTTGAAAAGAAGTTTAGGAGTCTTTGTAGGATGTATTTACACATTAAAAATTATTGTAGTCTGCTGACAGATTTCCTGTGGTGCTCAGCTCAAAAACAAAAAGAAAAGAAAACAAACATTGGATGAGAAGTTTCTTTCCTTGAATATGCAAGGCATTCCCAGGAATGTAGAAACGACTCATTAATTATCCAATTATTTTGTCTGGAAAGACATAAGTATTTTTAAACAAACTTAGCCTATGTCTACAAAAAAGGCAAACGTATCTGCACTACTTTAACCATAGCTACCTCTGGGCAGACCACCTTGAGTATGCACACCAGCGTTCTTACCATCTTTCCCACTATCCATAACCTAAGCATGACCAAATCTTGACAATGTCAAGGTAAATCTTTATAAAATTCAAGTATAAAGTACTTTAAGCTGCCTTTTAGTAATCCGTTCTCACAAAACAAATAACTTGCCTTTCTCTTCCCTCTCTGAAACCACACTACTATATTACCCCATAATATGGCTTTTGTTTCAAGGTGTAACTTTACTTTTAAACAAGCGTAGCAGTCTTGTTTTTGTTTGCTTTTAGAAGACTCAGAGTCAGATATTGCAATAGACATCTAGAACCCCAGCACCCTGGAGACAGCCAGTTTGACTGCCAAGGAACCAGGCTAGCCTGGGCTGTGTAGCAAATTCCAGAAATTCTTGGGCTACAATGTGAGGCCCCTTCTCAGTATCCCATCCAAGGGGATGGGGGGAAAGGAGAAAGAATCATATTTAAAAGGACTTAAACATTTACATCCTATTTCATGCTTGTTTCTGCCAGTGTGCAGCTCAATGGGTAGACAGCATATGCCTAATGTATCTCGGTTTCTTTGAGGCAGTAAGGAAGGGGTTAATTCATAGTTGGATTTTTGAGTTTTATTTATATGCGATGTGAGCTTAATACTTATTTTTCAGTTTGTAGTATTTTCCCCAGGTAATGGGAAGTAAAATGTCTCCATCACATTAAAATTAGTTAAAAGAGATCATTTAGATATGAAAGTTAAGTTTGGAATTAAAATTAGGGAGGTTGGATTGATATTTGACTCCTTGGAACTACCGTATGAAAGAGTAAAGGGGGAGGGCGAAGCCTTGCAGGGCAGGAAGACCCGGACACAGTGGGAATGGAAGGCGGTGTGGGAGAAGAGAAAAAGGCAGGCATAGACTGAGACCGGTCAAGCATCACATCAATTTTTTTTACATTCTGGCATGATAACATTTCAAGGATTCGAACCACCAGAACACCGGTCCCTTTCCCCTTACTTTAAAACGATCATGATTCTCTTTTACTGAGTCTCTCTCAGCCCCACCAGGAAGATCATTTAAAAGCACGCGACCGGGAGGTGAAACTGAGAGCCTTCCCGCACCACACAGGACCTCCCCTCTGTGTCTGGCACGGCTCTTCCCTGCTCAGCCAGGGAACCCAGACAAGTTTATTTACACACCCCCCCGCCCAGCGTGCACAAACACACCCGCAGAGAGCGAGGGCGCGAGGGGCGGGAACGCCCTCTCTTCCATCCCTTCCAAACAATTATCAGCCAGAGGGGGGAAAAGAAAAAGCAAATCCTCCGCCGCGCCGGGGGCTGGCGGGGCGGCGGGCGAGCCGGGAAACGTGGCCGCGCCGGCGAGCTGGGGATTTGTGAAAAGGAGCGCTGGCCCGCGTGCGCCTCTTGTTCCCCGTGTAATTTGCAGCCAATCATCGGGAGGTGTCCGCGCCCTGCGTCCTGCTCACCTCGGCGCCTCGGCCCGCCCCCGCCCCCGGCTCCGCACCGCCTCCCTCGCCTTTCTCCGCGCTCCCCTCCCCCAGCCACCGCACACACGCACACACACAAACAGAGCGAGGGGGGGGGGAGGGTGAGAAAGAGAGAGAGAGCTAGAGAGAGAGAGAGAGAGAGACTCCCCGGCTCCCTCCCTCCCTCCCTCGCACACAGCGACTGGAGACGGACCGGGAGCAACGCGCTGGGAAGAGCAGAGACCACCGACAACAGCCCCGCGCTCTCCCACACACGCTCACACTCGGCGCTTTCCTCTCCACCCCCACCTCCTCCTCCTTCCACCCCCTCCACTAACACCATCTCCTCCTCCTCTCTGCAACAAGAAAAAAAAGCCATTTACAGGTATTCTTTTTTCATCCGCATATTTATTTACCCCACCCCCCCCCATTCCCAACAGTTTGTTTACAAGTATTAAAGTTGTAATTGGGAGCTGCCAAGACACATCTGGATTTGTGTTTCTTTGTGTTAGGGGGTGATGTGCAACTAATTAAAGGCAGACTGGCAACGTCTGCAAATTCTAAGGCTCCCCAAATAAAAAGAGACTGGTAAGTGATTGTTCTTTCTCTTCCTCTGGCTCCCCCCACCCCCCCTTTCTCTCTTAAATGTTTGCTGTCCGGTGGGATTGTAAAAGTAGATTAATGCTGGTCTCCAGCAATAAAAACCGTGACTGTATTAATTAATTAATTAATCTGCATCGGCCCCTCCTCCTGAATGTTAAATATGACCTTTGATCTCCATGTCTCTGGTAGATCAGACATACAGTATTAGGCATGTACAGTCACATTGTTCAGAGGCAAAGCAGGATCATGAAGTATGGATGTTTAATTTAGCTTTGGCATTAGAACTATAGTTATTGGTGTGTGTTTTATTTTGTTGCTAAAAAAAAAAAAAAAGCCAAACAATAGCTGTGGCTTAGGTGCCTTTTTTCAAGCTCCAGGGATGCATTGATTAAACAATAATGACCTGATGCTGGGCACAGTCATTTTCTACAGTTTCTGGTGGCATTGAACCTAGAGGAGGGAAGGGGGGAGGGGGGGAGCAATTGGAGAAGCAAGGACAGCTTGTTTGGAAACACCATGCTAAGACTCTGAAAAAAGGGGATATTAAATCCCTTCTTTATTTGGAACAAGGTCAAAAGACTAAAATGTTAGTGTCCCTCCACTCAGTGGGATGATACCCATTGCATGGTTGGCGGAACTAGTTTCTAGTGACTAGCAGGTATTATGATCTTGCATCTTCAATGTGATTCTCAGAAACTGAAGCTGTGTGTGTATTTTTACTGTGTCTTTCTCCCAAACCCTGCCAAGTGTCAGGAGTATTTAGCTAGGGGGCTTGGGGGCACCTTTGTATTGTCACCAGGCCTCAGAAGGGAGCAGTTTTCCCTAATGCGAAACCACAGAGGTGGCTCCTGAGTGATTAGGGACTTGCTGTGATTGAAGGAGGCCTGCTAGCTTCTAATCCAGCCGGAGGGAGGTTCCTTATCTTGATTTACTTTGCCTAATAGGGATTTGTTTACATAAACCCATATTTTTTAGGGTGCCTCATCAGTAGACCTTGAAGTTTTCCGAATTTGGTGTTTGGACATAGTGGTTCATTAATCTAATTATAAGCATAATTACTATAATTGATATGCATTTGAAGCTCTGAAATTTTGAGACAGAGACTACTAGGCCCTCAGTTTTAATTCCCTGAACTCCACCTTCCACACCAATCTCTAGGCTTCAAAAGATGCCAGAGAAAGGTACTCTGGTAAAATAAAAGAAAAAAAAAGAAAGAAAGAAAAAAAAGAAAAAGAAAAAAAGGGAAACAAAGAAACTGTTTTTGTAAGGTGAATATATATTTTCTATCTTTGCTTTAATTCTTAAAAGGCTATGATATACCTCTCACCTGTAATAAACAAGCAAAGTCCCTCTTCCTAAAGGTTAATGATGGCCTGTAAGCAGAGAGAGAGAAATGCAAATACCCAGTTAGCATTAAACTTTCCTCTTAAAAAATAGCAAAAGGGGAAAAAAATCATATTAATGTTTCTTTGGATAAACATCACCTGAAGGGAATCTCCCTTCTCTTTATGCAAAAATCAGTGCTGGTGAATGATTTTTTTTTAAAAACTCCCCTGCTTTCCTCTTTTCTTGGGAATACACAGCAATCTGCATTAGAAATGATTGGGAGTACTCTTGTAGGAACAGTAGACACTTAGTTCTGAGCCTGGGACATTGCTTGTATTTGAGATCTATCTATATATTTATACCTATCAATCCATTCATCCATCTACCTACCTACCTATATCCAATCTTTCTTTCTCTCCTCCCTTTTTAAAACGAGTAATACACCACCTTCTTGCCCCTGCCACCAAATGGCTTGTACAATTGAGACCTGTCCTTGGTCCATTGAATTAAGACCCTAACAGAGCCAGCTGTGCTGGGATTCAAACTAATGACAGCAGACACAGAAGGACACTGTGGCAGCTGGTAGTTCTTTTTTTTTTTTATCCCTGTCTCTTTGGTTCAGATTGTATGTGGGCAGTCTCGTAGCTCTCAGTTGTATTGTGTTTGCTTACAGTTTATGCTCGGATGTATTGTAGACTTTCTCAGTACTTCATTTGCTAATTTCCGGTTCGTTTTCCTCATAGGGCCATTGCTGTTTCTACTTTACAGCATTTGCATGCTCAGGCAGCACTTGTTCACACATTTCATAATGTTTAAATGCCCTCTGCTTATAGGTAGTATCGCCCTCCCACCCCTGATTTGCATGTCTTTAGCACTCCAATTGCCCTTTTCCCTCGGCATTTGTCACCCCCGTCTTTCCTCTTTCCCTGGGTACTCTAGCTATTAATACATTTTTTTCTCAGGAGGGTTACAAGAATAGGGGGGAGAGGGGAGGAGCTGTGTGGTGTGCTGCGGGGAGGAAGGGAGGGAGCGGGGCTTGGGAGTGTTGGGGGGGGCAGGGGGTCACGTCTTGATGATTGTTATGCAAACGACCCGACTGGAGAACGTGGGAGCTTTTCTGTGGTGTCTGCGGTGGGGTAGCGAGGGCGGCTGTTTATTTATTTTTAATTTTTCTCCTCGTGCAGCTCGTTGGAATGACTTTCTTTATTTTAGTTGTAACAGTTGGAGGATAATGCAAAGGAAGACGCTGCCTGGAAATTCACCGTCTGTGGACATGCGCCCCAGAGAGGACTAGAGCAGCCCTCACCTTGCTCTCCCAACCCGGATCCCACTTTCCTGCACGGCCCGGCCCGTACCCCGACCCCACCATCACCCGCTTCCCTCCCCCCCACCTCTCCCCCTTTCCCACCCAGGTGTCGGACCAGGCGGTCCCCACTTCCACCCTGCACCCCTTCTTTCCCCCCTGCACCATGAACACCAATGTCTGCGTGGAGCCCGGGCCGAGCCCGGAGGCCCCGGGCTTGCCCAAGGAAAGCCACCTGCCCGAGGGGGCCCTGAACAGCCTTGTGGATTACAACTCGGAGATGGAGCGTTACCGCTCCTTTGCCACCTCCTTCTACAAGACCAACGGGGGCGCCTTCCCGCAGGCAGCCAAGATCGCGCGCATCACCACCCCCATCTTCCCTAGCAGCGCCGCCGCCGCCGCGGCCGCCGCGCGCATCGGCATGTCCCCGTGGAACTGCGACAACGCGGCCACCGCCGCCGCCACCGCGATGCTCTGGGGCAGCGGGGGCGGCGGCGGAGGCGGTGGGGGCGGGGGTGGGGGCGGCGGGGCCGGCAGGAAATCCTCCTCGGCCGCCGCCTCCTCCTCCGCCTCCTCCTCGGCGATCCTCCCCGCCGCCGGCGGTGGCGGTGGCGGCGGCGGCGGTGGCAGCGGTGGAGCTGGCGGCGGCGGCGGCGGCAGGACCAGCATGCACCACCGGAACGACTCCCAGCGGCTGGGGAAGGCTGGCTGTCCGCCAGAGCCGTCGTTGCAAATGGCAAATACTAATTTCCTCTCCACCTTATCCCCCGAACACTGCAGACCTTTGGCGGGGGAATGCATGAACAAGCTCAAATGCGGCGCTGCTGAAGCAGAGATAATGAATCTCCCCGAGCGGGTGGGGACTTTTTCTGCTATCCCGGCTTTAGGGGGCATCTCATTACCTCCAGGGGTCATCGTCATGACAGCCCTTCACTCCCCCGCCGCAGCCTCAGCAGCCGTCACAGACAGTGCGTTTCAAATTGCCAATCTGGCAGACTGCCCGCAGAATCATTCCTCCTCCTCCTCGTCCTCCTCGGGGGGAGCTGGCGGAGCCAACCCGGCCAAGAAGAAGAGGAAAAGGTGTGGGGTCTGCGTGCCCTGCAAGAGGCTCATCAACTGTGGCGTCTGCAGCAGTTGCAGGAACCGCAAAACGGGACACCAGATCTGCAAATTTAGAAAATGTGAAGAGCTAAAGAAAAAACCTGGCACTTCGCTAGAGGTCAGAGGAGATGATTTCTTGTTTCCCAGTCTTGCCGCCCCCTCCCTCCTCACTCCCCTGCCCTCTCCCCCACAGGGTTTCTTGTCTGGATTCAAGACGCAGCATCCCCTTTTCTGAAGCTTCTTGCAGGTTGAAACATACTGACATAGGTGGTTTGCAGAGGACACGGCCTCTATACCACCCTCTGAGCCTCACTTCACTCGGAACCGCCCTTCAGCTAGAGTGCCCCTCCTTTTTCTATCTCTGGAAAAAAATGCATTTGGTCTAAGAATCTGAAGTTTTGCATCTGAGTATGCTTAATATTTTCCCTTGCTGTTATAAACTGTTTCATCAGGAAAACCCCAAAACAAAAAGCTCTACCCAAAATATTGAACATATTTATCATTCATATATACATATATATGGACTTACTAAAGGCCCAGACATAACACTACACATGTGGAACACAACTTACAGTATATGCATACATATGTGTATATACCATCTTTTTGTGTGTGTGTGTGTGTATGTGTGTGTGTGTGTATGTGGGTATGCATGTGTGTTGAAATGCCTGAATTCAAAGGGGTTTTTTTTTATCCTCTTCGAGAATAATCTTCTCTTGAGCCTAACAGAATGTTTTTGTTTCCTGTTTTAGTTTTTGCCTTCCTGATAATTTTTGAGCCAGCAGAGTATAGAGAGCTGATAGTTACCAGCCATTTTTGAGATGTGACTTTGAATAAAATGATATTTACTTGTGTAGCTAATGGGGAACTCATTTTTAAAATAATTTATGTAGTTCCAGGAAAACTGTTGTTTTTTGTTGTTGTTTTAGATTTTATATTTCCCTTAGGTTCAGTATCTGACAAAGTAACCATTTTGTGGTTGTAAAATTACTCTAAGCATAGGAAGGTTGTGGTTGGTGCCATGTTTGGTAAAGATAGTTTGCTTTTCCTAGAGGTCTTTAAAACAGACATCATTCATTAAAATAATGGTAACATTAGGCTTTTAATTGCATTTCAAATTAAGATTGATGTATGTGATGGACATTTTATATGGTAGCCTAATGGAAACACAGGAGGAAAAATGCAAAATTACAGGTATATTGTTTTGGTGGCTTTCAGAAAGGAAATATGGACAGGCAATCACAGCCTATGATGTAATCTAGAGAGGAAAGAAGCTGGTTAGCTGCTTGTGCAAATGTGAGACAGGGCATTGGATTTAGGGTTAGGGAAGGTTCTGGGGACTAGACTGTATGTTGAGAGTGGCTGTCACAATCTGTCCTGAGGAATACTTACTTGCACATTCTTTTAAAAATCAGGAACATGGCCTAGGGATGCTTTCTTTGAATCACTGAGAATTGGAGACTTAACAGAATAAACATAAAAGTTAAAGATCTTGCTACCTTGCTTGTGTTTTGACTACGAAGAAGATGGATCATCTTGGTACAAATCAAGGCCAAGGGACTGGGATTTCCAAAGTTAGAAGCATAGAGACTACAGTTCCATCACCACATTGCATGTATTCCTCCTGATAAAGAAACCAGGTCTTCTTGGGAACTTTAATTGTATCGCAGAATACTTCATTGTTCTTCCTGTGGGCAACTCTGGCCAAGCAAAGATATCAGCAGCTACAGTGCAGGTGTATGTATTCTCTCAGATGGAAAATCATCATCATCATCATCATCATCATAATAACAATAATAATAATAATAATAATAATAACAACTTTTGAACTCTCTGTTGGGGTGTAATTCACTATAACTTCTTCTGGTCTGGAAGACCATGGGAAATTAAAATGTAGCTTTTGATGTGGAGGTTTCCTATGAATGCCTAGCGAACAGGATAGTATGGCTTCTGTTTTCTCTTTGAAAAGTAGTCTGTAGAGTTATAGTTTTGGCATTGTATATAGTACACCACTGGCATTGTTACACCTCAGCTTTAGCTATAGTCACGGGTGCCACCTGTACCCCCTTGTAGGGGATGCAGTGGAGAGGAGAACTGAGTGATACCCATCTAGTCAGTCAGTAACCACTCCAGAGGAGTTTGCTATGAGTTCAAATAGTCTTTCAGCCATGTTTCTAGGCTGGTGTGTTCATTTAAACTGGCTTCATATATTTCTTCTCTGTCTCTCTTTTAATGATTTCCTTAAAACTTTTCAAAATTTTTGTTTATAGTTCCAAGCCTCATACAATCATTTTTGTCTCTGAAAATGAGCATGCACAGAACGTTGTAGTCCTGCAGAAGGTGGGGAGTGAGTGAGAGGATGCATGTTCCCCACTGCTGGTGCTTTCCTGAGTTCTTTCTACCTACCAGGGCATGGTTACAGTTCAGGGCCATGATAACTCATGAAATACTACTCGGCAGAACAAAAGAAAAAAAGTTTTCTAACTTGTCTGAGTGCCTATCCAGGTCCTGAATAAAACAATTGCAGTGTGACGATCTCAAACCCACATGGACCCTAAGGCTACACTTGTAGCAAACTTACTTTATGTATAACTTCCAGGGTTGCAGATCTTAAACAATTGGCCCAAAGCTGAAAAGTTGCCCTGCTGATCTCCTTTTCTGTCTCTAATTTGGTCCATCCTTATCTCAAGAGATGTTTTTGAGACTGGCTGGACTCTTGTCTGAAGTCCAGGAGTTGGATTTCAGCCATAATCTGAGTAGCTAATACTTCTGGCTTTAGCTTTTAGACACATGAGTAGTTTACATCGGCATACTACTATCAACTCATTTTACTCAGCACTCCAAACCTATGTGCCCACCTTCCCTTTAACCTGTTCTTATCTCAGAGACCAGAGGCATAGTCAGATTGCTTTTAGGCTGTGTAAACCAAGATTAAGAAAGATGCACAGGGATGTGCTGGGAATTGTGCCCATATTCTCTTGAGCCCCCTTTCCTAGCCTACCTTTAAATGTGGCCTTCGCCTGCTTAGTCTCATTTTAAGAGCAACTCATGTTTATAAAATCCACTCCATGTTGACATTCAGTATGGCAATACCCAGCGACACCCATGGAACAGTGTGTGCTCTCTGTTCTGGGTGCTGTGTATTTGCATATGTCATTGCCCCTTCATCAATCACTACATTAACAAATAACCACTAATTGTTAAAAGCAGTTGATACAAATTTGTTGTGCTCCTGTGGGACAGAACTTACTTTTAAGAACGTATGTCCTTAATTAACATTTTGTTCTTAGATGTATTTAAAATATGACCATGTAGGAGATTATTATGATATTAAGTTAATGCTTGTGTCTCTAGCAGAGGTAATCCTTCAGATTGTATATACACAACCATTATTTTTTTTCCCCGATACAAAGATTTAACTTTTTAAAATATCACGATCTAATGTAACTCAAGGGAAAAAGTCCCATGGGCAAGCCCGGCCTCTTAGTCCCTGAACATTGTTCAGGTGACATGATTGATCTCTGTGGGACAGCATTAGAGACCACACAGATCTGGCTTCTCTCCCATTAGTTGATTTATGGAATTGCATTAGTGAAGCTCTGCCTCTGGGAGGTTTCCCTGCCCCCACACCTGCTCTCTTCCCTGCCACAACTTTACAGAGAAGAGATGGGAATATTGGAGAAAAAAAAAGAAACAGTAAAAAGAGTGCTTATGTTTTTCTTTCTCTTTTCTCTCACTTAAAAAATAGGAAGTGTGTCGATGCACCAGCCTCCAATAATGTTTCCAGAAGCTAGCTTGAGATTCTAAAGGATTTGATTTAAAAAAAAAATTCTGATATCAAGTGAAGCCAGATAACTTGATTTGGAAAAGTGTTTTAGAAGTGGAGAGAGATGCTACATATACTTTTTAAGTTCTAAGGGCCCCCAACCAATGGCAGTTGTGAAATTCTGGACAAAGCATTGTGTCTATAATTTGTGCAGAATGATGGTTGCCTGCTAAGAAAATTAATTTGTAGCCCACATCTAAAGTAGATGTGTCACTATCCAGTTCATAGCTGTAGAAAAATAGCAAATAACTGAACACTTCGAAAGGTTTTTGAAGTTTAATGGGTTGTTAAAAAAAGTATATATGCATAGATGAGATATAATAAATCTTGCATATTTTAAGTTGAAACCTTATCAGTTTGTCATTTCATGTTGTAATTTCAAATTGGGTTTTCAGTTTAGCAATTAAAACATTTTAGTAGGACATTTAAAAAATTTATTTATTCACTTTACAACCCAATATCAGCCCTTCCTCTCCTCCCAGCCCCCCAGAAGCCCTCTCCACATTTCACTTTCCCCTTCTCTCTTTGTGGGTGAAGCTCCCTTCTGGGTGGTCACTTCTCCACCCCCTGCTCATTAAGTCCCTGGGGGACTAGGCATATTCTCTCCCTCTATAGGAGGGAAATGTTTTTCAATAAACTCCACATAAACTGAAACTTTTTTTGTCATATTAGAATGTAACAAAGTGATAATCTAGCGGGAAGACCCAGAGTCTATAAACAATAAGGGAAAGAGCTCAGAAAAGTTTGGTCACAGATATAAGGCAATTTCATCATGAAGACACTGAACTACCTGATGAGCCGCTCTGCCCATCACTAGATTCAGTCCAAAGGAGTGGATGTTGATTTAATATGCACCTGAGCTCAAGTTGTACATAATAAATCCATACAACTCCATCTGTTAGTTAAAAATATAGTTGCTCATGAAAGTAAGATATATTTTTTGCTTCTTAAATGAAACTGATAGTCTCATCCATCTATATAGCATGGAAAAATCTAACCAGTATTTTATGTGGCAATTAGAAGTAGTGAAATAAAATTGAAAAGTAATCTATGTACCAAATATAGGATATTTATTTGAAACTTAGATATCATCAAACAAAAGACAAGCCAAAGACAAGACAAAATTCAGAAAGACAATGAGAAAAAATTAAAAACCATTAAACTTGCCAGACAGTGGTGGCACATGCCTTTAATCCCAGGACTTGGGAGGCAGAGGCAGGCAGATTTCTGAGTTTGAGGCCAGCCTAGTCTACAGAGTGAGATCCAGGACAGCCAGGGCTACACAGAGAAACCCTGTCTCGAAGAAACAAAACAAAAAAACAAAAACAAAAACAAAAATTAAACTTTAGGCTCCAGCTTAATTGGATACAGGTATTTGGAGAAGAAGGGGATGTTTATTTAGCGATGAAGGTCATAAAAGTTTTTCTTTGGGATGGAATGTCAGGGTTTCACAGAGTCAGACTTAGAGACTGATGTAGAGTGTTTGGCAAAATGATCTGTGAGACTGGATTTAAAAGCTCTGCACAGAAGATAGAGAGGGCACCATATTTTCTCCAAGTACATTTTCCACCATATTGGAAACTGGACACAGTAACTACCGTGAGCCCTGAAACCTTCATTTTGTATATGGAGTTAAACATTTACTTATTTTAATACTTCCTAGGATTAGGATCAAATGTATTTTGAAGAAGTCACAGGTCCTCTGAAGACCTATTATATGATCTGAATATATATTTCACCTTTACCAGAAAACAATTTACTTCAATATTGCATTGAAAAACTTTAATAATATGGTGTCCTATCCAGTGCATTTCACATAAGCCAGGTGCGTTTCAATTTTTACATTATACAAAATACTAAAAAAGTCCTGATTAAGACATACAGCAATATCTAGGTAAAGTAATAAGTTGAAATTAGCATGTATTAAAATATTAAAATTTTCTCCTATTGATAAATTAATTTATGAAAGCAGAAGTGAACTCAGAACACTTTGTACAGGGTGGTGTTTGGAAGTGGGTTTCTTGGACACTGGGAAAGACATTAGATGGTCTGGATGGAAGAAGCAGAGGAGTCTGGAAGCCTAGTGAGGCTGAAAGTGCTGTGGGTATATGTGTGCATAATTTTGTTCCTTCAGCTCCACTTCACTGGTTATGCCTATCTTATATTTATTATTTGGCATTGCTCTGGTATCCTTGGGAGTTCCATAGTACTCGTGGAGGGGAATGGCAGTGATTTTATACACTGATACAAGATACACAAGTCGTATCTTGTTCTATCCTTTGCAAAGACACCTGCCCAAAGACTGAGTTATTCTGCTGGGTCACTGAAAACCCTCCCTCCAGCCAGCAGTGTGTTTTCTGTTTTCTATTGAGTTATGCTGTGTCACACTTCACATGTGACAGATATTTAATAATGTCGAGTACTTAGCTCTGCGGGGGTTGGAGGGATCCTAGCAGGCTTGTTAGCTCTAAGTTAAAGCATTATAAGGAGTTTTTTTTTTTTCTTTGTGAAATTTACAGCCCGTGTCTTAGTCTCCTTTAGGAGCTTGAGAATACATAAATAGGTCTGAGCTCAAGCTTGCTGGCTCTTCTCCCCATTTTTCTTAGTATCTATCACAACTGTTTTCATGCAATTTCCTCCTAGTGGCAAAACAGTTACTTTTTCATGTAAGTCATATTCATCTTGTATTTATTTCATGTAAAATCAAATATAAATTATATTCAGGAAATAATATACTAGTTTCTTGGCCTGCCTGCCTGCCTTTCTTCTCTCTGTCTCTCTCTGTCTCTTTCTTTCTTTCCCATTTTCTTTCTTCTTCATTTTTAGTTAAAAAGGTGCATCAGGGCCATGTTGTCACATAGAGAATCTATGAAAAAGCATCCCCTATCTCATGCAATGCTTAAGATATTAGACGAGAGACTTCTTCTCTATGTGACTTAGTTCAGGAGACTCAATGTGAGGAAAAGGCTAAATGCTTTCTATAAATACCAGCTAGAGAAAACATTTAGTGTTGGAAAATTGAAATGTATATATTAGTAAACATTCCTTAGGTAGACGATACAGGCATCCGTTTAGTATAGATGTGAGACAGTCAAAGATGATTTTTGAGGAAAAAGTGTGAGGCCCTTAAAGAAGTGGGATTCAAACTACAGAAGTGTTTCATCTTTTTGAGTTAAAAAATATTAGGATGCTAAACACTATCTAGAAGGACATTTGTCAAGATGGAACCTGGATCACTTCATCCTTCCAGAAGTTTGAAAGTGTGCAGATGGGAAAACAGGACAAAAGGAAACTTTCAGTTTCATGCTGAGTGAATTCTTAATTGGTGAGGGGGGGGGAAGCGGGTGGGGGAGCGCTCGGTCTGTGTCCCAGCTGAGGTTATTTTGACGTATACCTTGGAAACACTTGGTAGTACAATTCCAGAGTACAGCTAAAACACTTCCAGGATTAGTAGAAAACTAGGTCCCATTTGAGTCTTATCTACATGTGATTTATATCTTAGAGGGCAGTCTAAGAAGTTGCTGAAAGTGTTGAACAGGGAGAAAACTCTGCTGAAAGTGCTAATCCTTGCTCAGCATAGCAGACCATAACTGGATGATTGATAGAAGCATCCGAGGGATAGAGATCAAGTCGGATGAGGAGAGACCGTGGCAGGTGACTGTAGAGCAAGAAGAGTGATGGGCAGTTCTGTGGATTTCAGCAAATCTGGCAAATTCTGAAAAAGATGTATTTTCTCTAAAGCTTCCTAAAGTCGATGGTGCTGAAATAACTTTCTTTAAGGAAGAAAACCACCGAAGTGCAACTCAGTGGAACTGGTGGTAATTAGTGATGGTACATCAGTGGTTAAGAAATTATTGTGCTGGGAAATGACTATACTGTGGAAATGATTCTATAGGCTAAGTGATGATTTTGATGGAGTCTAAATAAGGGAAAGGATCCAGTATGAGGCATAGGTTGGTGAAAAGTCAGTTGCAAAACTTTTATTAAGTCTTAAGTCTGCATTTTACTTTTAGATCACAGAAAACAAAATAGAGAGTGCTGCCTTGTTTCCGTACCCAAAGAAATACGTTTTCTATCTGCTGCCAGGCTGCATGGTGTAGCGTTGGGAATCATTTTGCATGTGGCTTCTCTCTGGGTTCCCCTTCTGGGTGTCTCTTCACATGAATATGGATTTGAATATGATGTGGAGTTCAGTTGAGATTGATGCTGAGTTTTTCAGGCTGCTGATGAGAGGTTGTTAGACTAATACAGGGCTAGTATACAAGAGGTCCATGAAATCATTGCATTGGCTTCTCCAGAGGACACGAGAAAGTGGAATAAAGTAGGACAGAGAAGAAAATATGTGGATGTACCACAGGCAAGTACTGCTGCTAAGTGATGGTTTTCCTGCTTTAGGTGTGTGTGTAAAATGTGAAGTCATTGGCTACTTTCAAATAAACCTTGGAAAATGTTAGCAATAGCAATAACACAACTGAACACGTCTATAGCGAGGAGGGAAATTATATTTGAACATTTTTTTTTTAGTAAGATGAGTAAAATGTACATGTTCTATAAGCAGCATGTCTCGCTTCTAAGATAGGCTTCTGCCGGTGTGGTGCATTCATAGAGCTGGTAAGAGTGTGATAAAACACTTGGTAAACTAGGCTCAGCTAAGGCAGGAGCTGCTACTTTCTAATGATTAAATGCAACTTCAGTAGACACATGGATATGTTACATACAGCTACAGTGTATCCAGTTTGAAGGAAACACGTTCCCTTCTTTCCAACAGTACCTCTATGATTCTCTAACTCAAGGTCTTAGTCCTTTATCCAAGGTTCTTAGTTACTTCTTCTTATGTTCAATTGCCATCTAAGAAATGAAATAATTATAAATTGGAGAATTGACCATTTTTAGACAACTCAAGAAGCAACTGCACCCTTGCGGACAAGGTTCACCTTAGTTTTGTCCTCCATACTGGATAAGGGACACAGGGACGTGGTAACTGCAGTGCTACTGTGTGTGGTGCTTCTTGTCATATTAAGATTTTTTGCTGTATTTTGAGGTATATGTTATAGGCTCTGAATTAGAAGAAACACAGGATGTACAGAGGAGGGAGCACATGCAGGCTACAGGATGCTGCAGACTGGGAAAGCATTGAGCTCTAGGTCACTCTTGAGTCTGCTCAAATCAGAAATGAATAGCAGTTGTTAATGTCTTACAGTCTGTGCGATGTAAGATGTCTCAGATGGATCTGGGATCAGGCCCACTAGAACCAGTCAGACTTCTTTACCTTCACTCACCACAATGGCAAAATTAGTTCCAGGGAGATGAGCTAAGCTTAGCTTTTCCTTGCCTTTGCTGAATTCTCTCCAGCCTTCCCTCTCTCTCTTCTCCTTTCCTTTCTTTTCCTGTTTCAATTTTCTCTTTAAGGATGAAATTCAGCTATTCAGTTAGAAATACAGGAAGGCCAAGGTGAGAAGATGAATCCTCAAAATTAACTAATGATAGTGTTTAGCTAAACTTGGTTACTTATAAACAACCAAGCAATCAAAGATATGACCATAACTTTAAGGTAGTCATAAGAAAAGTTTCTGGAAGAATATTGAATTGAGCATATGGAAAAGATTGCAGAACAACGGTGAAAAGATCATTGCTCACTATGCATTATAAACCCATCCTATGGCTAAAACAATAGCATTGTTGTTTTATTTTAAGAGACTATGTTTGCACAAATATGTAGAAAATCCCATGAAAATTTCCTGAGGGTGAATTTGAACCTTATAGACTGGAGCATTGTGGGATGCGGTGATCCTCTGATGTCAAGGGAGTGGAATCCTTCATATGCGTATCATCTTAGTGTAAGAGAACCCAAATATACTCTCAGTGATTGAGGGTGTGTGTAAAACAAAAAGTTTAATTAAATTAATTGTTGCTTTCAGAGTTTTTTTTATTTTAAAAATACTAAGGAAGACAAAGAGGTCAATGAAAAATTGTGAACATTCCTTGTATTGGCAATTCTAAGTTGAAAGCAACGCAAGGGAGATGGGGCAAAGAGAAAGGAGAGAGTGTTGGGAGGTACAGCTGTTCCTCGGAGCAGGGTTCAAGCCAAGCAATGTGCGTTGCTGATGATATCTAATTAATGGAACTACTTAGAAAAATGTTCTCTAAATTTCTCTGGTCAATTTAGGAGCATAAAGCCCTTAGGGGGTTCTGGGCTGGGTCTCTCTCAGTGGCTGAGTGTTACCAGAGGACATGTTGAACAATTTACAAGTCAGTGACCTGGATCAAAAGAAGATGACACCTTTATATAATATCAATTTTTTTCTCCAGTCTCCATGTCTATAGGAATGAGAACTACCAGAAGTAAGACCGATTATGGATCATAATTGTAACTGCTGGGTTTTATTTTAATAAAATTAAAGTCTATTCAAGTCTAGCTTTGAGAAGTACTATAAGTAATCTTCAGTTTTCTCATGGTTGCGTAAATATCTCTTCTTGTGTTCAATAAAAGAGTGGTAAACTTGATAGAAACTCACGGTTGTAGCAAAGTTTATCCCAAGTTTCAAAATTATTAAACAACTTAATCATTTTAGTAGCTATTTTCACCTAGAGACAATATTGCAGACAGGAATTAGCAAGGCAGCATCAGGGAGAGATTGAATTATAAATATTTAGAGGAAGAGACAGAGACAGAGACAGGGGAAGAGAGAGGGATAGAGCAGAAATATACTCAGATCCTAAAGCTGGATATATTTATATGTACCTATACTCTGATACAAGCTTGCAGATATATAAATAACATTCGGTACATTTAAATTATTAACAGTTTAGCTTATATTTCATTAACCTAATTTTTAAATATTTATTTTTGTGATACATAGCTTTATGTAGCCCAGGTTGCCTCACTGTAGCTTGAGATCACCTTGCTCCTCTTGGCTGTACTTCCAAAGTCCCGAGATGACAGGTGCACACCACCATGGCCAGTAAATTTTACAGTTTCAGTCTCAATGTTACTCTTATACTCCTGTTTACACATCAGATTAAAACTATCATATGGAATCATTTTTGTAAAATACTCTTGAAAACTGTGGGTCACTGAAAAAAATTTCTTATTTCTCTATAGCCTGTTGCTACTGTTATCAGAGTGACTTTCTTTTTCTGTCCAAGAACATTTTAATTACTAAAATAGTCATATATGTCACAAAAATGAGCTTACTCATCTGATGGGCTGTTGTGGTTTCAAGTATTTTTTTAACCACATGTAACTATATGTAGCATGTATCAAGATTCATGTCTAAAAAAGTTGTTTGCATTAGATATTAGGGACAGAAAGTACACGTGCTTTGGGTTCATGGTGTCCATGTGTCATTTTTTCTTCCCTCTGACTCCATCTCTCCCCAAGTATACATCTTAGCCTCGTTTCCCTAACTGGCTCTACCTCAACATACACTTATTTCCCTTGTAGTGTGGTTTATAAGTGTGTCCTCCTGTTTACAGTTAGGTGTGCCTACTACGTCTTACCATCTTGGTGATGGTAGTGAGGGTGGTATGGTAGAGAGAATAACAGGAGCCACTGCCGACCAACAGAGAACAGAGCCTGAAAATGTTCTAGCTAGCCCTTCACCATCAATCAGAGGAACCCGAGTGTCACTTTATAATGTCAGATGTCATTAGAAGCCAGGAAGGGGGAACGCACCTTCCAGTCACTGGTTCTGTATTTAGTATGTGTCCTCCTTTAGATATTACCAGTCTGTGGTAATACTATACTTATTTTTACTTACATCTAAATATTGATCAAAATAAGGCTTCCTTATGTCAAATAGTTATCTGCTAAAGGAATCAATTATGGGGGAAATGCATCTGATATGTTGTGCATTACATATATGTATATGTATGCATATGTATATGTATACAACAGGTATATTGACAAGCCTGAAGAAGAGAGAGAGGTGTATTTTAAAACTAGAGAGGTGGGGGGAGTGACAAACCCAGCACTCTGCAAGCTGAGGAAGTTTTAGGCCAGACTGGACATCTGACTTAAAAATACTAAACAAAAAGGAAAAAAGTGTTAGAAAGTAAAGTCATACTCATATTCGTATGTTTACTAGGAGTTATTTTTTACTCTAGGGTTATTTTTATGTATTAGCTGTACATTCCAAGGCATCACATTAGTCATTGGTCATAAACTCACAGTTTTCTCATACCTACAGGGTATGCTCTAGCTGGACTCCTTAGTGGCCTAGTAGTAGACTATGCTGCTTACAGTACAACATTTAAAAATGAAGTGTAAAAAAAATTTTTAACAAAATCTGCTTCCCTTTGCTGGATATCACTTTAAACTATAATTAACTATTTAAAGATTTTATTTATGTGTAAACATATTTAAGGTGTCTGTGCATGGTATTGTGCATGCAAAATCCATGGCATTGTGCATGCCCCACCTCTACAAGTAGATTTTGAAACTCACTAGGGAGAAACAACATGTTTAATGGTATCTTAATATTTTATAAATCACATCAGAAAAAAAAAGGAATTTTTCATTATCAAGAATCCTTTTGATTTTTGTTTACTCAAAAAAAGAAAATCCTAAAGTTGAGAGACTTTTTTTTAAAACTGTAAAAAGCCACAATCAAATGCTAACAGACAATAATGAGGGTCTATCACTTTTTGCCTTATTCATTTATATAATTTACACTGCAGGTTCTCAGAGATTCATTGACATCTTTAAATTGTAGTACTAATATGTAGGTTTAAATGTAGCAAGGATTTCAAAATTCAAGGCTTAAATCATCCCTGAGTCTAATTTAGTGGCATTCACAGGAAAGTGACATCCCGGAAAGTCTCCAAGGCTTCATTGGCTCTGCACACCCTGAAATTGCACTGACATTGGCTGGAAAACATTTTTTCCCATCACTGTATAAAAATCAAAAACTGATTTGATGATGCGGGTTCCCTTCATTGTCAGTAATAACATGGAACTTTAATTTTTAATCAATGAAAGAATACTGTTATTCTCAAATTCTAATTCTTTGAAATCATTGTGTTAGATCCACCTGCTTCACAGTAAAAATTTTGAAGGCCCCGGGTGATTGATGGAAATCTGTTTTAGAAAGTAATGCTAACAGAAATTAGCAACGTATTTATCATTCTCAGTCAAAAATTCTAATGCCACCTTCGTTATCTCAATTTAGAAATCCATGCATTCGATTTGTTTTTTGGCATTTCGGTGTAGTGTGGTTTCAAAGTGTGTCCTTCGGTTTACACTAGCTAGGTTTGAGTTTTACATCTTAACCATCTTGGTGATGGTAGTGGGGGTGACGCCAGCGGAGCAGATTGGAAGACTTTGGTCTTTGAAACCTCAGGAGTAACTTCATTAAAATATTTCACTGTAGCAAATGCTGCCACATTCCCATTTCTCTGCAGTATCTATTGACCTAAATGACCACACTCCACACCCTCATTTGTCCAGTGTTTAGATGCTCCACTTCCTGATATCAGGAGGTGAATTTTCCTTAAGCTGCACATGCTTCCAACAGTAACGTGCAGATGAACGTTTGACCCGAAGACATGTAACAACGCTCACTTGATGAGTGCCAAAAATGAGAAACCTTTTTGGAATCTCAGAGCAGAGCTTGGGGCTTCTGCCTTACTTGAGGCTGTTTTGTTTGTTGTTCCTTACTGAGCTGGCAAAAATTGATACTGTAATCCATTTTGCCAGAGACTATTTACTGTAAGTTTTTGGGTAAAAGTAAAATGCCATTTTTTCTTTCTTTCTTCCTTTCTGTTTTTTCTTTCTTTCTTTTTTTGGTTTTTGGTTTTTGGTTTTTTTGTTTGTTTGTTTTTGAGACAGTGTTTCTCTGCATAGCCCTGGCTGTCCTGGAACTCACTCTGTAGATCAAGTTGGCCTCGAACTCATTAATCTGCCTACCTCTCCCTCCCAAGTGCTGGGATTAAAGACATGTGCCATCACTGCCAGGCTGAAGGTCATTTTCTATTCGAAGAATTTTTTTTTTCAGCATGCTTGATAGCAGTGTCAGGAAGAGGAACAGTGGGATGGGGTTGGGACATATAGCTTTCTCCGCAAGCCTTGTGGGAGCCAGGCTGCCTTAAACAATTCCTCAATATTCTTGGTTACTTCCCATCCTATTTTCTTCCAAGGGAATCTGGTCTTCCTGTCACTCAGGGTAACTATTCCCTGTAAGCATCCCTGAGATCCAGGAAGTCACAGTAATCTTAGCAGGAGTGTGATTCTCCAGCTGAGACTCCCAATTTATCTAACTTGGAGGTGTCTGCTGAGAGCATCTAATCCCCTGTGTGGATGTGCTGGGCCTCCAAACAATTTACAGCGGTCCTCTTACAAAGATGACCTCCTTATTGACAAAGTCAGAAGATGTGTGTCCAAATTTGTGCAGACTAATCAGAAACCTGTGATTTAACCCAGTACTTCTATGAAAACAGTTGCTTCTAGCTGCTTGACTGCAAATCCCTCAGCCTCACCCTCAAATGAATTTCTGGCAAGCCTAATGAAAGCTGGGTAGAAAGTAAGTTTTGTGTAGCCTCTAGGACTCTAGAATTCTAAAGAGTTTTTGCTCTCCTTTTAATCCTTAAATGAGACTGAGAGGTTAATTATAAGTTTCCAGTAAATATTGGATAATTTGTACTAATTATTGCACTGGTGGCTTTCCTAACGGTTCTCATGTGGTTTAGGTGATTTCTTAAGTAACCTTTTTATTTACTTATTTTTTTTAAGTTTTATGACTTCAAAGATCTTAATGCAAAGAAAAGCCATTTTAAAAATTTCTCTGCTTACCTTCTCTATTCCCCTGCCTGGGGTACTTTCTGACATCAGTACAGGGTACAGTTACATCACAAAACAGCTTCATGGGGATGCTATTCTGTGTCAGGGCACATCACTATCTATCGAAATCTCTGCTTTGATTCCCTCATGTCTCTTGTGTGATGGATTCTTAGTGTTAGCATTTAAAAACCTCGCTTTCACTAAATACTGCAAATCACATGGAATAGCAGAATGAGGATCAGGAAGAACAAAGTTAGAAAATAGATTCAAAAGCATATCTAAGGCATAAGGAGTTCATCTCATTTAAGGAACGTACTCTGTATTTTTTCTGTTTACCTTCATAAACATATCTGTGTATCAAGATACATGACTGCATAAGTCTATATTTATAAACTTGTTTCCAGTTGGCATCCGGGAGTAAGTTGGCATCTTTGTCATACATATACACACAAATGTGCATATGTATGACTGTATATGCACATGTTTATTTTTCATATGTGAATCTGAGTGTAGATATATAATTGCATGGATAGACTTGGATCTAATGTATCTTGTTAAAAATGACTACATTTATGTAAATAAACTTACTTATATAGAATTTATTCTTAGTTGGCATCAGAAAGCAAGGTGGCATCTGGTAGAACATTTCAGTTTTCATTTCCTGTTTTTGCATGTGTGTGCCTGTGCTCACGGCATGCATTTGTGTGTGCATGCACGTGTGTGTGCACATACACCTATGTGCGTATGTGTGTTTGTTCATGTGTGTGCACATGCTTGTGAGTGCTTGTTTGTAAATATGGATATTAGGATGGGTGTGTTCCTTATTGCTTTATATAGTTCTTTCAGTAATGACTAAGTAAATGTAACTAGAATTATAGTTATTACATTTAGTATTCAAAAGTTAAATTTAGAAAGGAGTTAAGGACTTTTTCACAAACAAAACTGAATGATGAAGGTCCAGTATGCACAGTGAGCTGGAAAGAACAAAGATGATTAACTCATCAGTAAGAGAAGTCAAAACTGAGCAAAATAGGTGCTTATTTTATTGAGAGTGGTAGACCTTTTTGTGCTTTGTGAAGGTACAATTTAATTTTTTTGTGTATGCGTGCAAATTTGAATTATGTAACTTATAGTAAATTAATTTGTCTTAATATTTGAAGTTTATGGATGTTTTTGAGGGCAGATTTTAAAAATGTTAAGGCTAATAGTGCAAATGAAATCTACCTTCCAAAACAGTTATTTTATTCATTTAAATTTCTTTATTTTAACAATAAGGTCCAGGTCCAAGACAAAGAAAGGCACTTGAAATGCAATAACACACACACAAGCACATGGGAACGACATTCTCAAAAGAGAGAAGTTGAAACTCTGACTTTAGATAACGTAGTAGGTTAATACAGAATTTTATTTTCGATCAACATTGTTATGAAAAGAAAATGGCAACCGAATTACTTATGTATGAGAAAGTAAGTCAAAGCCAACTTCAGTCATTAGAGCATTTTGTAATATAATTTGTAGCATATTTTTTTCATGTGCACTCTAATAGGAAATTCAAGTGTTATGAACATTCTCTTAAGAAATATATTAGTATAGAACATATATAATAAATCTTACTATGTTTTAATATATATCTTAAGAGTATGTACACACACACACAAAGTGTGTGTCTGGATGGTTGGCAACATTAATTTAGCATATAAGTTTGCTACCATAAAGAAATGCTTTAGTCAGCTCTGACATTAACCTTACACAGCTTGCATATGTATGTGTGTACTGCAACTTTGTATATGAAACTTTAGGTTACTGTCAGGTGACATGCTCATTAGTGTAATGGGAAGAATAATTCAGTCATAGTCACGTTGGCTGCATAAAAGACTTATGAGTATCATATTGAAGATTGCACGCATAGCTGGTTATGATCTTTTACAATTTAAAAGAGAGATAAATGAAGATCATGAAAGATCTATCTCTTATATCTTGATATGATTATGCCATCTATGTTTAGACACAAAGATGATCAATTTAAAGTGACATGGGTTTCTTATGAGGCATCCTCAGAATTTACATACAGGTACCAGTTGCTCTTCCCATTGGTTAATACCTTGAACGTTCTTTAATTGCTACACATATCCCAGAATGTATTTCATGTATTTTAAGTATATAATGTGTTTTAGTCACTAGGATCAGCCAATTAGTACTAAACTGAATAGTTTAATTTTCATATTTTAAGATTGTGCATTTCCTTGTTTATTACATGTTGCTGTATGTCCTTATGTTCTGTATGGTTGACTAAAACTATTGCTGAAGTGTAAAGGAGAAAAATCTAATTTTATATTGACATAGAAAGAAAGCTTAACCTGTTTTCTTGCTCTTTTTTTATAGAGAACACCTGTTCCCAGCGCTGAAGCATTCCGATGGTTCTTTTAAAGCTGTAGTGTATCTTATTTTCAAGGCATTTGGGAATGAAGGGCAAACTAATGTCTTGTTTTAAGAAACCGCTTAGTCCACCATTGAAGAAATTATCCAGAAATTATTTTCATTTTATGTATAGGGATTTCTTCAAAAAAATCAAAAAACAAGAGGAAAAGAAAACAACAACAAAAAAAGACATAAAAATAACTGGGAAGTTTGGGGAATTGGCCAGTTTATTTACTTTCAATACACTGATTCTTCCTTTGATGTATTTAGCTATACTAGTGAAGTTGTTGTCTATTTTGAAAGTGGCTGTAAAAAACAAAAAAATAAGTTTGGGTAACCCCCGACTGTAAAATCATGTATCTTTGCAAAGTACATATCTATACTTCATTTTCAAATATATGTGTCTCGGTACTGTAAACTGTACAGATAGCAGCTTGTATTTTGTGTGTTTAGACACAAGGAGACAATCAGGTCTGAGCGTCTGTGGAGATTAACAGTTTGTACACAACAGATATGGTTCTGCAAGTTACAGATCTGGAGCAATAAATTTTAGCTTTAACTATTTTTGGCCAGTTGTTTTTAGAAGCAGAAACAACACCGGTGGTTTTCATGCATCTTTCTGGAGAGACTTGTTGGCTGGTGTCTCAAGACTAAAAGATAATGCGGCATCCAGCAATGACCTTCAGTTGTGTTGATAGAAGAGGGAAAGCTACAATGAAGGTTTCAATTAATCTTTTGAGCACTATATTAGAGTAGTGGTTATGCACTTGCATTGCTTACAAACGAGCTGTACAGAGGGTATACCCCCAGATATTTAGTGTAGTTGACTTGTTTGGGTTGTACTGGAAGGGGAGTACGCTGAATGGTTGGAAAATGCAGAAACAGTTGTATCTTTTTTTTTCCCAATTGAAAGTGTTTTCTAGGCTAACGTTATCAGATCATAGAAAGAGAAATTCAAGCCTGACACCACTTTTTTTTTTCCTAGCCATACATAGTTTTTTTTTGTTGTTTGTTTTAAGCTTTTTTAATTTTTTGTTTATTATTTTGCTTTGGGGAAGGGTAAGAAAAACAAAAAAACAGAAGAGTATTCAAAATGTTTTAATTCCCTGTATGACACGGGATGGGTAGGTTTAAAACAACGCTCAAATGCGTCGAAGCCTACTTTAAAGCATAAGGGGCTTATTTTCAAGTTCAAAATAATCAAGCACATTCGTTAAAAGGAGGCTTTTTTGTTTGTTTCTTTATCTTCCTTTCCTTAGTCTCTCAGTTGGACCAGTATTCTTCCCCAGTCTCTCATGGAACACCCACTGCTTTCCTTCCCTTTCTTACCACTGGAAGCTTTCTTTTCATGAAGCAAGGCCACAGTGTGAGGAATTTCATAAAAACAAGACAGCCCATCCCCCAACCCCCAGGATGCTTTATTGAACCAGAGCTGCCTCACCCTGTAAGATTTGGTTTTCCTTGACCGACCGGCATGCATCTCAAACGATGCCCATCCTAATAAGACAAACACTTTCATTGATTTATTTTAAAAACTAGCCTAAGAGAATCAGTTTCAGGAATACAACGTAGTTTAGGAAAGACACATAGAATAACCAAGTTGCCATGTTACTTACCTCTTTGTTCTTTGTGCGGGTCAGACAGGTTAGCCAGATGAATCAGAAGGGAAAAAACAGGAGAGTGCAGTGTAAGGCAGCGAGGACTCTAGAGTCTAAAGGGCTTCAAAGGCTGGCAGGGGAGTATTTTTAAAATCTCATTTTAGATTTGAATGGGAAGAGGGATGACATTTTTTTTCTCCTAAAGGCAGGTCAAGTATACCATCATTGGTCACCTGGATGAGAGCATAGTAGGTTTGTACGATGCCAGGGTAAGGTGCCAGGGAGGAATGTTGCCTAGCTAGCATACCAGTGCTTAGTCCGCAGTATGGTCAAGCAGCCTTTGTGAGGAAAATGCATTATGTAGTACACCCGCCTATGCTTAAAGAGAGGGATGAAATCATCAGAAGGTAAAATGGGCTGCATTACTTTTGAAATAGCTTTCTCCTCTGTTTGTATTCCTTAGAGTGTTTGTAGCTATAATTTCTTTCTGTTTCTTCTGTAGGACCAATGAGAGGTCTATGAGTTCTTTATTTCTTTATTGTCCCACTGTCTGTCTGTCTGTGTGTGTCTCTCTCTCTTTATAGTTTTCATTTTACTTTAGTCTTATTTTGGACAATTTGTTAGTGAACTATGAGTACGTGAAAATTTATTTTCACACTTGAATGGGGCGCTTCCCTTGCTTTTGTTAAGAAAAAAATGATTATAAATGAAACAACCTTCCTTTCAGACTGTATTAGGCACACAGTAATGACCTCATACCAGTGTATGGAAAGTCAAAAACTCAAGGTGGTATTGCATGTCTTGATGTGTTTTTCTGTTTGTTTGGTTTTTGGCTTTTGGTTTAAGACAATGAATTTGTGTATTGTAAATGTGTTTTTTTCACATGGCCGTTCATTTATTTTTAGTGAAAGGAATCTGTTTGTTATCATGATGAATAGTGTGACCTTTTTTCTTTAATATTTTCTTACATTTTCATATTGACACTGATTGCTCTTATGCCACACACTTCTTATGTTTTCCCTTAAACTCAATTTACAAAATGTAGGGTAATGGTGAAGAAATGACCCTTCTAGATTACCTCTACTTTTCTTTTTCAAGCATCTATGTACCGACAACTTGTAGCCTTAGGGCAGTGAAGGTGTGTGTGTGCATTTTCTTTATTCCAAAACTGTAAATGAAACATAACTTTTAACAGCTGCTCATTGTGTGTCTCATTTTCCATATCAAGGAAATTTAGAATTTAGCAATCAGATTGTAGGTTGTATGTATACAACTTAAAAATGACATTCCAGATGTTGCTAAAGCTGCTAGAGAAGCCCACATACACAAGAGTCCAGTCTTCAGCGGATGCCATTCCCGGCAGTGCTTGAGGGGAGTGCAGGAGACCATGTGGGCCATTGGCACATAGTGTGTTCAGCAGATGGCCCTTAGCACTCCAGAATACTATAATGCAGACAAGTCTTAATTGACCTTCAGACTAAAGTGACTTTCTGTTGGACTCCTCTTATCCTCATACAAACAGAGGCACACTCAGAATGTAGTACTGACTCCATCCATGTTACATAAATAGTAAACATCTTCCCCTAATGTATAGATATGCAAAATGCCTTCTGGTGGCTTAACCCTAAACCTTCCATTTCCTACTAAGCAATCACAGGGACTGAGAGACAATGGGCTTGTTATGAATTAATATTAAGTTATCATGAAAGGAATGGAATGTTCCATCCTTTGTCAGAACCCCTGGCATGGCTGTTCAATTAGAGCTAAAGCACAGAAAGCCTTTAAGCTGATAGTATCAGTAATCAAAGAATGAAAAGAGAGACACAGTTAAGGGAAGGCACGATTCAGGGTCAAATATGTTGAGCAGAAAGCTGTAGTGGGTCTTTGATCATGGTGAGATTCATAGCGATATCAAACAGTTGGTTCTCATGTAACAGCTAAATGTTTCAGATTTTATTTTTATTAAATTTGGCATTTCACACTGAGATCTGTATTCCTAGCGAGTAGAACACAGCTACTGTGTTCAGAGGGATTCCGTTCCACAATTGACAAATAGATATTTCAGGACATGGGCCACCAAGTGTACTCCGTTCCCAGTGTCCTCCCGTTCTGAACTGTGCAGTTATCGGTTACATTTTCTAATAGATATTTGTGTAAAAGTGTATGTAAGCTTGTGCAGTTATTTTAAAAAGCAGTTTTGGAAAACAGTGTATTTATTAAAAAAAATCACTTATGGGGCATGTACAAAACTGTAAAAAAAAAAAATTAAAAATCACTTCAATTTGCCCAGTAAAGTTGTTTTTGTGAAATTTCTGTGTTGTTAAATAAAGGACTTTAGTATTCAAAGTATCTCCATTTTTCCATGACAAAATTTTATTTGTGGAATTTCAATTAATAAACACAGTTCTGAAAATCTAATATTGTTTATGATGTAAAGGTTTTTATCTTTCATAAAATATGCTATTATTCTTTTTGTTCATCCATATTTATCACCCATATCTATTTATCTATCAATCTGTCTATATCTCTGTCTCTATCTATCTATCCATCTATCATCTCTATATATAATTTATATAAAGAAGAAAATATGACACTTCGGATTTTTTTTCTTGAAAACTTTAAAAGACTTTCTAAGTTGAAGACAAACAAATGAGCCTGGGCTTTGTCTCCTCCTTGTCCATAGAAAACACAGAAGACTTCTTTCTGTCGTGAGTGAAAATCTTTAGAGATGATTCTCGAAGACATTGTACATGAAGAAATGTAACACATGGAATCGTGTCTCTGGCTACTCTCTTGGTTTTGATTGGATATATGCATTATGCTGTTTTGTTTTTGTTTTTTTTTTTGTCCTGAAACACTGCAGTCTATCATGCTACGCATTTCTTGTGTGCTGAGCCCCAGTCTTAGCTCTGCTCAGTACAAAGGGTTATTTTTATTAGATGCCTTTGAAACTGCACACACCAAATATCCCAGCTAGAGTATGGTATTACAACTTTGAAATTCTTGGTATAGGAACACACAAAACTTGATACTATTCAAAGACTTCATGTTAGAGACTATAATACCACCAGAGAAGATAGTTTATAAATGTATTTTACACTGACGTGTGCACTGTTAAGGTTTAACATTAAAATAGGAAATATATGGAACACGGCAAGAGGATGAACAGGAAAGAGGACTTCAGTATTTCTAATTATGAGAAACTCCCAAATATGCAACAGTTTCTCAGGTAAGTCACTATGCTTTTTTGTTATATTTGGCTTCAAACAAAAGTATGCTAAATATATTCAATTGGAATTTGGCAAATAATACTTTACATTAACCTGGCAAGAAAATGGATGCCTGGGGTTCATTCGAAATGATGAGATGATTCTTCAAGAGTTTGAAGAACTCAAAGGTTGGGAGAGAAAGAGACTGCCTTTTTCAAACACTTCTAACTTTTGTAACATTAAGCCAGATAACTTGTACAGTTTCTACACATAGAAAATGGGTTTTCCAAGTGTGTTAGTAAAAGTTTTGTTTATGGTCCTAGGTAGTAGAATTTGTTTTTCCACTCTCTTTTATAGTGTGTGTGTGTGTGTGTGTATAAAGAAAAATATTCAGATCAAGCACAGTGTATACAATTTAAGTATCTATTTCATGTGCTGTATGAGTAGCATAGTTAAAAAAAACTTATTTATTTGAGAATTGTGCTTCCAATATTTTGTTCTGATATCGTAGCTTGAAATATCCTTTTGTGTCCTTCACAACTCAGATTTTTTTTGCATTAGATTATTTATTTAACCAGTTCTCAAGTTAGTGTTTCTTAATTTGGATGTACTGTGAGGTATTAACCAAATTACATGTTCAGTCAAATCTTCCCTTCCAAGGTTGTTGTGAACTTAACTGTGTCTTTCAGGTATTCCAGTTTGCAAATTGGAAGCACTTTACTATTTCTTTCCAAGAGTGCTGCTGCTTAAAACTAGTCTTAAGTCTACCTTAAGTAGAAAGTATTTTTAATACACAATTGAATTGCATGACTGCCTTAAAGATTATGGTAGGAGAATATGGTGCCTGCTTTCATTCACGCTATTCTGATTACAACATTTCTGAAAAGTGATCCTGTTGATGAAGGAAAGCTGCACATTGGTGGGGGGGGCGTTACAAAAAGAAATAAAATGAAATTGTTCTAATTAACCTTTGATAACATCATAAAATATGCTCATCTGGAACTTTTTATGTATACTTTAAGAACTTTTCTTTCTTCTCATTTAAATATTTCATTCACTTAGATAATGGGTATGTGCGTGTGTATGTGCATGTGTGTGTACCTGTGTGTTTATAATTAAGTTTTCCTCGGTACCTATGTGCATTTATAGTCACCAGTTTAGGTTGTGTCCCAGAATAGCTAAGTATTTACATGAGCTATTAGAAATCTGCAGTGAAAATATACCTTTGTTACTGTGTGAATTGAATGCAGAGATTTAGCATCTTATAAGTGCTTAATGTAGTCTCTGAGAATCAAAGAATTTGGGGAAACTATGTAAGCATCTTTTGGACTTTGTAAGCCCTCTTTAATTGAGGTCCTGTTTTGATTTATTGTGTCTTACTTTTAATTCTTAAGAGCTGTATTAAAATTGTGCATATGGTTTGCCTTCCAGGTGCATTACTTCACATCATTTGAATATTTGATATAGTTATATTTTATTAAGATATTTTTATATGGGAAGTTTAAGTGCACATCTAAATACTTATAAAGGAGTTGATTTGTAGCTTTAATAAATGAAAAAGTAACACCAGGCAGAAAGGAAAGACTGTAGACATTAAGAGCAGTGCCAACATACTGTCTTGTGCTGAGAGGAAAAAGCTGTCTGGTAAATATAAAGACCTTGAGAAGGTCTAAGTGACTGGAACTTAGAGAAAAGGGAGTAGTGAGACCGGTCATGAGATTGAAAGGTCTGATCACAGAGGACCCTGTAGATCACACCTGGGGATTTGCTGAAAAGACTAATGGGAAGCCACTGATGGTTAAGAGGAGAATCCTAAGAACTATACAGGACGTTTCCAGTGTAAATGGCCAAAGTGGTATGAAGGGTCAGCAGCTTAAAATTATTGCAGTGCCCATGTAATCAGGACAGTGATAATGAAAACTGTAGAGTTGGGGTAATTCAGTTTATAATGTAAATTAGTAAAGGCAAGAAGTCTGTAGACACTCGAAGAGTTAGATGTGTAAAGGAGAGAAGACTTAGTAATGGCTTCCTGGATTTTAATATGAATGGCTGGAGAAGTGAAGTCACCACTGGCTGACATGAGGGAACGTTGTTCTCTGGCTTTAGACATACTAAGTTTGATGCATGAGATGGTTCTTGATGGGCTGAGTATGAGTGCTCTGAGAGAGACAGCTTAAGGGCAGGTCTGGGACTCTCCTATAATAACTGTATCTTTACTTTCATTCTAATCTGTTTTTAAATTGGGAACCCGTTTACCAGCTTGACAAAGTGAGAGAATAAATGGAAATCCAAGAACAATCAGTGAAAGGCTCCAGACACCCTCCCCTACCCAGGACTCGTTCTTTTGATCTTTTGTTACCCCAGTCAAATCTCCATCACATCCAAAATGTGTACAGTTATCAATGTTTTTCCACACACAGTTCTAATTAATTACACATGCTAATCTTTTCGCTAATACATAGGTGCAGTGATTTAAAAGTTTAATGTGATAATTGATGTTTGAAAAATTAAGCACAATTGTACTAAACTTGGCTTCACAGTTCATCTTTCTGTGCATTTATGCCTTGTTGGTAGTTCCTTAAAAGTGAACAATATCCTTATTATTTATCTGATATATCTCGGGACTCAACTGCTGGAATAGATATTGAATGTGGATAGATATTAAAAATTGAACTTAATCTTTGTTAACTTCCAGTCACAAGAATGGGGGATAAGATGTTCAGATTTGCCCAAATGACCCCTTGCAAGGGAAAAAGTTGACTCATGATGATAAAAATACTGCAATATAAATTATTCATTAATTTTCCTTCTTGTTTCTAATCTTCCATTCTTTACAGTTAATTATATGCATTTTCATTAGGAGCTAAATTTCTCTCCAGGGAGGATGATGGAAAGACAAGCTTTTGTATTTTGTATTTGAAGAGAAAAATATTTAAGATCCTCACTTCTTTAGTCTTTGATTTGAATCCACCATTTAACAGAAGTTTCCATAGGGTCCAGAAACATAGTTCTGAGGACTAAATCATCCTCTGCTCCAAATCGGAAGAATCAGAGGGCCATTGTTTTAGTCCATTGTAATCCTAAGAATATTTACGGTACAAGAAAACAGATACAACAAACAGAAATACTTGATTCCATGAAAGTTGAGACTCTTGTGAAACCGTTAAAGATTTTAATGGAAATGTATGGTTGGGAAGGGCACAGCTGAAGGTTTCCTCCAGGTTTCTATCATGAAGAAAAAACACCACATGAATAAAGGTTCACAGGAACATGAAAGGGTTAGTTTATAAGCTGAATTCTTTAGTATAGTCCTACAATATGACAAAATTGTGAGCCCAAGAAGACACAGTACATATGATACCAAGCTCTTAAAAGAATACATTTAAGGAAGCTGGCACAAAATTTACAAATGTGTGTTGTCATGGTTGATGACAGACTTTTGCTTGTTCGTCCCCTTGAATAGCTTGAGCAGATCTGCTGTGTCTATTTGGACTGCGCTGTGTACAGAAGGAGGAGTGACGATTAATTTTTATCAGTAATCATCATATACATTGTCAATATTGTACATTGTAGTCCCCAAATCGTAGACTACGTATACCTTCTTCATGTTCTTATTGGAAATAATGCAAACAAGCCTGCTTCTGATGGAGGCTTTTGAAACTGCTTTGATTCTCTTATGTCTTTAAAAGACTGGAACAGCATTAAATTGTTGTAACATCTGTGATCAGCATGTACATCAAGTAGCTTTAAGTCAGAATTCCCCAGTTGGTTCTAAAATGACTACCCAAAGTAAACCCGAAGGTATCAATTTGTATTGAAGATAATCTTTTATTTGGTTTATGGCATGGGCTTCACACGTCTTACTTTATAAATGTTGAGGCAGGGACTGTTTGGAAATGTTACTCCAGTCATGCTACCACAAGGTTCCTTGAACAGTCATTCTTCACAGTTTGACACATGGCTGGCGACTGTCTCATATGATTACTTTAAGAAGCAAAAGTAACACGTGATTTGCAGGCAGATCTGATTTAGTGGATAACTTACTAATTTGTTCAGAGACTTATGAGGAAGTGGGTTTCGGTAGGACAACCTGGAGTTTGAAAGGGCATTTCCCTGGAGGTGGGAGTGAGCAGAACACACTATCTATGTGGATGCTTACAGGAAAATGGTGATCTACAAGAGTTGTACATTGCAAGTGAGAAAAAATGAATAACGTACTCTAAAATTGATATATGTATATCTCCACAGCCTTGTTTCTTACTTGGCCAATCTCTGTACCTCAGCTCTAGAATCCACAGATGTAATGGTTAAATTCTACATAACTCTCCTTTTAACTCCTTAAAGATTCAATAGTTCCTGTGAGAAAAGAACAGTTCAGAATAGTTCCAGTTACGGCACAAAGGAGGTGGAAAGTGCATCGTAGACAAGACGTTAAACAAAGACGGGGGAGTTATTTCCAAGGTGGAAAGGTTGAAGAAAGGCTAAATGAAGAGACACACACCTCTTGCTCTCCATATCCCTCCAGTGTTCTCAGCTTTATCTTGACACTCACATGTTCACACTGTGTCCTCTAGCATCCCTGAGATTTTCTGTCTTTAGGAATTCCTGAATATTGATCATTTTCATTTCTCTATGTTTCAGCACCAATCCAACAATTAATTTTGTCTCGGTGGATCTAATTGGCCCACTAGAATCGTATGCCCAGCATTTAAACAGCTCTGACAGAGGCTAAGGAAGGTCATGCTCAATCAGTGTGTGTGTGTGATCAAGGTGGTGGTGTGCCTTGTCATCGTATTGGGGATGAATGAAAAGTTATTCAGAGAAAATTAGGATGGGATGATAAGAAAAGTGGGACTGGATAAGAAGCAAAGGAAACTAGGGAAGAATATGAAAGAGGGAAAGTGACTGTGAGAACGCTTAGCAGTAGAGAACAAAAAAAGGAAAGGGATACAAAGACCCTGGGGGCAAGGAAGAAGAGCTGCCAGTCAGCATCTCCAGGAAGGTTTTATTGAAGGGTTAATGAATAAGGTAGCCACAGCGGGAGGAAGCAGAGAAGCTGAGATCTTAGTTGGAATCTTAATAGAGTCATTAATTTCTGTATAATTGATAACTCGATTCGGGTAACTCAGAAGATTCATTTTTATTAATTAGTCATGTATATGCATAAACACACACAACAGGCAGACACGTGCAATGCCTTTTACCCATGACGAGGGCTGTGCCAACAGTTTCTGAGATGAAGATTATTACTTGCAATCAATTTGATAGGCTTTCCAGAAATCTTCTATCTGTTCTAGTCAGCCCATTTCCTTACCGAAGTCTGTGCTAATATTGATTATATAGAATGCAAGCGACGGATTTCTACAGGAAATGAGTTGTTTTCAGAAACGTAGCAGGAGAACACCAAAGTCACAAAACACAAATCAGGCCTTAGCCACTAACTCTAACATGGATTTTTATAGAGTTTTGCTTTTCATTATATTTGCTGTTCCATCATTAAACCACCAAGTTCGATGAAGCCGATGATTTTCTGGTTTCAGCATTCTTACATCTTGAACTTAGTTCTTGATCCAGAAGTAAAATCATGCTTAAGAGAAAAATTCTCATTACAGAAACAAAATCATCCCCTTTTCTACTTTATACTGTCATTTGATAACAATAAAAGCATCCTTCACAATAGGGAATATGTCATGCTAAGCTTGCTGGAAGAGAAAGTTGGAAACATTGACAAAGCTGAAAGTGCCACCTAGCCCCATGCAATGTCAGTGCGGAGCACCAGAGTGTTATCGCTGTCAACTTTGCAGTCAAAAAAAAAAAAGTCCAAACAAGTGGCCACGTTCTTGAACCTCTTAGGATACATCTCATGAAAACTAACAATCTGCAAACTTGGAAAGACAAGATGCAAGTCCCAACTTACAAAGGTGAAATGGAGCTCAGCATGAGCAGCCATTGGAAAGATGGGCAGTATCCAACACCTGATTAGTGATGTCAATAGATATAAGTACTTCATGAGACAGTCAAGTTGAATGCCCAGAAATGAAGCATGTGGTACAGATGAAGGATGCCATCCCTAGCCAGCTTGGTCAGTTTGATACATCTTGAGGAAAGAAGGACTTATGGCCATGAAGAAAGACAGAAATCATATGATCTGACTCCAGTAGGGATAAATTCAAATCCAGTATATACAAGGTCCTTTGGGATAACTGTTACATATGGAAGACCATTTGTAAGTATTTGAAAGACAGTTCTAACTTAAAAGGCATATTTCAGAAACCCTTTAGAAAATAAGATGCCAATTTATTTGCCAAGTGCCTTTAATTAAAGTTTAGCCACCCTGGCATGTGTGGTTTGTTTGAATGACAGCTGTCAATTAAGCTATAAAGACACAGGAAAGCATTTGATTTCATGGTGCTTTATAATATGAGCAGATTCATGTTTGTTGAGGCTTTGAAGACCTGGCTGTGGTTTCTCCAAAGTCTATGTCAGCATCGCTTCGCTGCCCTCTCCTGTTCTCCACTAGATTGGCCTAAATAGATGTGCTCATTAAGTGACAACCTATGATCCTCAACCAATCAAGGCTATCGCTCCTAAAGGTCACATGATCCATTCCTGGAATAACATATTCTGTAATGCCATTTTGACTATTCAGCACCAAGAGAGGTTCTTATTTTCCAGTGATTTCTTAAAGAGAGTGGGACAAAAATATACCCTGGTTTGGCTCAGCATGGCAGTTGTACTTGTCCCTGAATCACTGACTCAAAGTAATCAGGCAGTTGAAAGAGGAGAGTGAGTGTCCAGAGACAAGTGGAAACTCGTTAACACAGTAAGAGGTGCAGGCACAGAACAGACAGAATGTCTGCCTCTTGCACAGAGAAATGGAAGCTCACAAGGTCTCAGCACAATGTAAAGGAAGAAGGACAGTGTAAGCAAGGCCCGCAACATTCTTAAACAGATAAAGCTGTGTCCTCAAGTATCAGACCCTATTTCCATCTGTCACCCCACATATAAATGTCTAATTGGAAAAAAATGCAACTAAAAGTATTTATCTGCCTCACAAAGACATGTGTTTTATCCTGCACTTCTAGACTTAATAGAACCCTTTTCTCATTCTTTAATGTAGCAGAAAAACTATAAAAGTATATGTAATTTTTGTCTTTTTATCTAAAAGAGACAGAGGGATTAAAATTCATATGTTTAAAATAAAATTCCTAAACAAACAATGCTAAGAAATAGTTATTTGTAAAAATTTGAGTTGTTTCTCTTTCAACTTCAGTACTAAGAAACAGTTTGGGTGACTAAACTAGGTAGAACTTCATTAAGGATAGTGATGTGAAGAACCTGATGTGGAGACACTGCTGTGAAATCTACGTGTGAAATTTCCTTATTTCACTCTTTATTTATTTATTTTTATTTATTGTTCTGGTTAACCTATAAACACATTTGTAGAAAATGTTGCCATTTGTATGTTACAGTAGTCACAAATCTAAGTGTAACATCTTAAATAAATCCTTAGACTTATTACTATGTCTCTATCTGTGTTTCTGAATTCTTAAAGTATTTGTCATTTTGATACATTAGTGAATTGTAATTATGCAGATATATAAATGCCTATTTTTAAAAAGGAAATGTTATTTATTCTAAAGTCAGGGCTTTCATGTTTACATCATTGATAACACTGCTAGTTTAAATATTGAAAAGCCTAACTGAATAGTTGAGTAAAATATTTATAACAATAAATATTTATTTATTTAAGGTTATATTGTAACATTTAAGGTTATATTGTTCAAATGTCTATTGTTGGTATTTTGTTGTGCATTTGTCTTGTTTTTGTTTGGGAAACAGGGATTCACTGTGAAATGCATGGTAGTTACTATTTGCCATCTTACTTCATCCTTCAGGTGCTACCATATCTGGGTCACTAGTGATTTTATTGATCTATGAGATTTACCATAATCTCTTGTAAAATTAGTACCTAAACAGTGCTTCTTTAGGACAAGGATGCAAGCTCCATGAATTATTACCATGTTCTATTCATTTTTAAAAGGCCAACTTCCTACAGACAGCTAAGTTATGTTCCATAAACAGTGACATAATTTCAAACTATTAGGTGTCTCATATTTCATTGAATACACTATATACATATATGTATATGTATATATATACATACATATATATATAT